>NW_024081298.1:0-46867 GCF_003009895.1 Hyaena hyaena | reverse complement strand
TTTTATTTATTTATAGGAGAGAGAGAGAGAGAGACAGCGGAGCAGGGGAGGGTCAGAGAGAGAGGGAGTCACAGACTGAAACAGGCTCCAGGCTCTGAGCTGGCAGTCAGCACAGAGCCCGACGCGGGGCTCGAACCCACGAACCGCGAGATCATGACCTAAGCGAAAGTCGGACGCTTAACCGACTAAGCCACCCAGGCGCCCCCAGCTTGTGCCCTTTCCAATACCCTGTCTTCCAGCTCATTGATACAGTCTTTTGCATCCTCTAATCTGTTGAATCCCTCTAGTGTTCATTTTTATTTCTGTTATTGTATTCTTCAGCTCTGATTGGTTCATTTTAAAATTTTCCATCTCTTTATTGAAAGTCTCACTGATTTATTCCATTTTATTTTGTCCAGCCCAGTGAATACCTTTACAATCATTACTTTAAATTCTTTATCAAGCTTAGGGCACCTGGGTGGCTCTGTTGGTTACACAGTCGGTTAAACATCTGACTCTTGATTTCAGCTCAGATCATGATCTCGCAGTTTGTGGGTTCAGGTCCCATGTCTGAGTGCAGAGCCTGCTTGGAGTTCTCTCTCTCTCCTTCTCTCTCTGCTCTCCCCTGCTTGCGTTCTCTGTCTCTCTCTCAAAATAAATAAATAAACATTTTTAAATAAAAAAAATAAGTTCTTTTTATCGGGCATATTGCTTTATCTCCTTTTCATTTAATTCTTTTACTGAGGTTTTTTTCTTATTCTTTCTTTAGGAGCATATTCCTCTGTCTCCAGATTTTATTTGACTTTTGGTGTTTGTTTCTATAGATTAGGTGAAACTGCTACTTCTTCTCAAGTTAAAGGAGTGGTCTTATGTATGGTGATCTCTATACAAACTGGTTGCTTGATGACTTTTGTTGGCTGTCTGGAGTTGTGGCTATATATGCTAGTTACTCTTTTAAACTGTGACTTTTTGCAGAGAGAATAAAGGAAAGAAAATATATTATAAAAGGAGAAAAGAATAAAAGAAGGAAAAGAGAAGGGAAAAGGAACAAGAAAGAAAAGAATAAAACCCAAAAGAAAAAATAAAACAGGACAGGTTTTAAAAAGTAAGAAAATAATAAAATAAAATACAGTGAAAATTAAAAAACAAAAACACAAAACTATGGCTTGTTTCCTGTGTCCCAGAACCACAGGATAGCTGGTGTGGGCTTGTGGACTCTGGGCTTACTGAGGTCACAAGGTCACTATGAGCCAGACCCAGCTCCAGTCTGGGCTATTACGGTGGAAGAAGAGAGAACATTCCCACAGTTCCTTGGCCCTTTTAAACTGTGGCTTTTTTTTTCCTGTGCACCAACATGACTGGGGTTGGTCAGTGCTTTAGGACCCTGGACTTGCCGAGGTTACAAGCTCCCTGTAATGAGTGGACTTGCCAGTGTGGCCTCAGGAACCTCCAAGTATGGCCTTCAAACTCACCCCGTATGGCAGCCAGTCTCTGCTCCAATCTGAGCTTTTGAGGTGGAGTGGTAGAGAATGTTCCTGCAGTTCCTTGGCCCTTTTAAACCATGACTTTTTTCTGTGTCCCAGCACACCTAGGGTTGGTGTGGTCTTATGAACCCTGTGGTCACTGAAGCTTTGAGCTCACTGAAACAACCAGACTGGACTCACCAGTTACGATGTCCAGACCCTGTTCTGGTCCAAGCTTCCAAAGTGGGATGGGAATGTAAACCATGTCATTCATCACTCCCTTTCACTTGCAGGGCTTCCCCACAGCTCTTCTACCACTTGGCAGAGTTCTAGTGTTTTTCTTTTATATGCTGGTAGCTCTTTTAAACATAGGTTTAAAAAAAAACACAGGCTTTTCTTTCTGTGCCAAAGGACAGAGAGTTTTTTCTTTTCAGTCCCTCAGTACTATCCCTCCCCACTGCAGTTCACAGCATTGAGTTCACAGCATTGAGGTGGGGGTTCTTTTCCTTACTGTGCCTCTGTCTCTCTTACTGTTCTCTTGTGATTCTGTCTTTGGTTGTTCAATAGCTGTTCAGTTAGCCCTCAGTTCTTCAGAAGTGATTTTCTATAATAGGTGCAATTTGATCTGTTCTGTGGAGAAGGTGAGTTCAGAGTCTTCCTATGTCACCATTTTGAACCAGAATCTCAAGGTGTTCTTCCTGTTTTGAACTTCCCTCTGCGTCCTCTCTTCTTCAATCTACCATCTTTAGCTTTGTAGATTTACATGCTCTGAAACTCCTGAGTCATGCTCTTAGTGGAATTCTTTCCTTGGGTAGCTTCAGAGTTCAAGTACACATTTGGTTTGTGAAGGAAAACTTTCTTGTCACCTTCTTAACTCCTATCATTGGCTACCCAAATCTTTACAATTTTTAAGTTCTATCACTAACATTTTACATTTGCTTTCATTTTTCTTTATGGTTGTTTACAGTTTGCTGCTTTTTCTAAGGAGATATTAGATATGGTTTTCTTTGTTTTTATTATTTTTGCTTCATCTCCCCCCACTTCTCTCTCTTTCCCTCTTCTCTCTCTCTGTCTCTCTCTGTTTCTCTCTCTGTCACACACACACACACACACACACACACACACACACACACACACACACTGAGATGTATATTGGTATAATTTATTAAACCCATAATATAAGCTCAGTAGAGAGAGGCTGGAGGTGCCTGGGTGGCTCAGCAGGTTAAGCATCTAACTTTGATTCAGGTCATGATCTCTCAGTTTGTGAGTCTGAACCCTGCATCAGGCTCTGTGCTGACTGACAGCTCAGAGCCTGGAGCCTGCTTCAGATTTGGTGTCTCCCTCTCTGCCCCTACCCCACTTGTGCTCTGTCTGTCTCTCTCTGCCTCTGTCTCTGTCACTCAAGATAAATAAACGCTAAAAAATTTTAAAACAAAGGAAACAGAGGCTGATGTTTTCAATATGTATGCCAACTTTTAATTGGAGATACCTGAAGAATGCGTGTTATATTCTCTCTCCACCCCTGCCAAAAAACTCACTTTTTTCTCTATACTCATTAAACATAACAAGGTATACAAAAGCCTTTTATAGCTTATGTATCACCATATAAGGTGAATTTTTGTTATTATTGTTTCAACAGCACTCTTGGAGGACCAACTTTGGGGTAATTCTTTTAGAGGAGTGTAGTGGCTGTCTCCCTTCCCTGGAAATTGCCTGCCTGGTCAACATGGAGCATCCTTAGCTGCCATTACCTGTTCATTAGTCTGTCTGGACCAGAAGTGAGGACTTGACCCACGCTGGACGAATGCCATTCTTTCTTCTAAGAATTTGGTTTGTGACTGAAAGGTAAACAGACCATTTGAGCTAACTACATTGGAGGAAATGAAAATGTGGGGGCTTCACAGGAAGCCCTTCTACCTTCCAAGTGGATTGAGAATGAAAATATAAGTCTATAGGAAGACAGAGAGAAAGAGAGGGATATTAGACTCATAGAGACAAGAAGAAATGAAGTATAAGTATCTAGTTTTGATGACCTTTGCTGGCACCTGGTTACTTTCCTATTCTCTGTGTCTCAGCATTTTTATATGAATAGGGTTTTTTTTGTTACTTACAACCAAAGAGTTAAAACTAATATAAGTGTCTTAGCTGAGAAAGTGAAAATCCTGAGCATAATCCAGATCACTCCATGCAGTTCTGTGATCATTGGCTATCACCTTTTGGGTTGGTCAACCATCATAGAAAACCATGCTTGGCATCACAAAGGTGAGCAGTGTTGAGGATCCATGCAAATTAATCATATCCACCACACTGGATATCCCATTGATGGTTCAAGCCTTGTAATGCACAGGAAGAACAGAAGTTGTAAGTGGCTGTAGCCATGGCACTGTGCAGTACCTGTGCAGGTTGTTTACTTTTGTGATGTCAAGACCTAGGGAGCCCTGGGAAGCACCTCCTGATATCCACTAGTAGGTTCCCTCTTGTCAGGCACTTTAGTCCTTATACCTGATAAAAAGCTATATGGTTTCCAGTCAGGTCATCTCCAGCAAATGTTTGTGTGGGTTATAGGTATGTAGCTTCTGAGGCATCTACCTCCATTTCTCATCAGATCTATAGGCAGCTCCTCAACCAATACACACTACAGGCATGTGCAGATTGTGTACTGAAGTGCGTGTGGAGTGAGGGAAAAAAATAAGTCCGAGGAGCCTGGAAGAGAGAATGCTTGTATGACAGAGTCCCAGTTCCAATTCACCCAGTATCACCATGTCTTTTATGTCTTTCGCTCGAAGTGGCTGTCATCCCCTGGTTATTGTTTTCATGTTTCAGCTGGAAAACATTTTCTTCCCTAATACATATTTCACATAGACCAACTCTTTGTTTTTTGTTTTTTGTTTTTTTGTTTTTTGTCTAATATAGGCTATGCAAACATACATAAAAAATAACATTGAAGTTATTTTTCTAATGTTACTACATGTGAAGAAGACTTTTATTTCCTCTTTGAGGGCTTAATCCAATTAGTAGAAATGAAAGGGCAAGAACAGGTATCTGCTCTTTCCTAATTCAAGTCATTCTGCAAAGCCCAATTCATCTGATCTGAGGGACATCCATTCATGCTTTAAAGGAAGGAGCTGAGACAGACCAGCCCATCTTCAAAAGAGTTGCCACTCAGACACCACAGGGACCTATAAATGTTATGGTCAGGGCTACAGAGAAGGAGTTATAGAACCTGGGTCTGATCTTGATTCGACTACCCACAAATCCCTCTAACCATAACTAGGGCATTTCTCTTAACTAACAAGAGCTCTCTTTCTTCATCCATTTAAAAGACAATGGAGATAATAACACCCGTTCTATAGTTCTTACAGAGTTGGTAGAAAGGTCAAATAAGATTAAGCGTGAAAGTACTTAGAAAGACTAAACCTTGACAACAATGTAAGACATTTTTCTTTTACAGCAACACACACACATACACTCTATATATGTAATTTATTTATGTGTGTGTGGTGTTTTCTTTAAGTCCATTCAATGGTTTCTTTTGACCTCACATTTAACTTTTGACCTCACGTCTCCTTTCATAAAATACATTTCCAGTTACTTTATCTTTACAAAAAGAGAATATTTTACCACAAATTCAAGATAAAAAAGAAATGTACATCTAAAAGTCTGTAGAGGGAAAAAATCTAAATGAGTCCATTAACGATAACTAAAAAGTCAGTCCATCACAAATGGAAAAGGCAAGTAAACAGTCACATTTAATGAAATCTAGTTAAGGAAATAAATCACTCTCTATTTCTCTTTTCCCCAATGCCAATGTTTCATGACTAGGTTTTTGAAACGAAGTGTTTGGAGATAAAGTTAATTTGAAATGTGGTTTCTCAACTATTTAAATAGCAAGTCTTTCTCCCATGTTTACTTAAATGCACACACAGAGCCACATGAAGTCCAAACACTGAGTGCTTTATATACTAAGACTATGTAGTATCAGTGCAAATGAGAATCTATGAGATAAGAAACATCGTGCTTATACCTCATACTTTTCTGTTCCAAATGGAATTTTTAGAGATAAAATCCTTGAAATTGATGATTCAAAAATGTTAACTTCCTAATATCATAATGAAAATCAAAGTTGGCAATTAGCCTCTTATGTTACACATTGTTCGGGAGAGGTTCCTATTTGGGCCATCAAAAAGTAACTTTTAAAAATATGTTTAACAACTATTTCACTTAAAAATTTGTTAAACAAATAAACATTTAAAGAATGCTTATCATATACCACTTGATATTCTAGGCACTTGGAATACATCTGTAAACCAAAGGAAATAATAAGAATTGGAAGATAAAAGAAGGTAATAAATTATTCTTAAATTGAATATATTTTTAGGGGGACACCTGGGTAGCTGAGTCGGTTAAGTGTCTGACTCTTGATCTCAGCTTGGGTTTTGATCTCAGGGTCATGAGTTCAAGCCATGCATTGAGGCTCTACACTGGGCACGAAGCCTACTTAAAAAAAGAGAGAGAGAAAATAAAAAATACATCTTTTTTGGCTTATTTAAGTGGTATTGCCTCAAAAGTAATTAAAATAGATAATAATAATAATCTGTCCCCTAACCTATAAAAGTAATAGTTATCATTCATGAAACAATGTTACAGTTCAAAATATCAACAGAAAGAACATTTTTTTTCTTTCTGAATTCATTTGATTTTGTGAAGCACATATAGTAATGCTATAGCAACAAAAGAGTTTAATTCAAGAACATCCCACTGTCTCTCTGTCCGTCCTATCACATTGTGATATGCAGTGTTAGTAGTTGGAAGTGAAAAATTAATAGGCATAATTTTGTTTTTGTATTTTGTTTCCCCTTCTGAGAAAATTGAGGGTATAAATAAAGTTAGAGATCGTGGCTGTGCATGACACCGATTAACATTCTTGTGAGCATTTCTCTGGTAGTTTTGGTTGCACAGAGAGTAGAGTCATGGGTTCTGCTTCATGACTTGATTCCAAACATAGATGAGTGCATTAAATTCCCTAGATTTTAAGCTTCTGTATCTGCAAAATGAGAGATGGATCACATGACTTGAAAGATCACTTTTAGGTATAAAATTCCCTAATTCCAAGTGATAGAAGTGATATGAGACATACATTAATATAGCATGCTAGACATGAAGAAAAAAGTGTTGTAAACCAATATGCCATTAAATACTACAAATTACAAAGAATTACAAAGCATAAAGCAAGTTTTTAACTATAAATAGATTAAAGCTGTGAAAACTAAGAGTGGTCTGTGGAAGGAGAAGAGGTGTGAATGCTAATATAAAATTAACCAAATTCCTACCTGCAAGAATTACTAAGATGTCTCACAGCTCAGTTCTTCTCTCCTCTTATGACAGGGCCTAGATTGTGTTAGGTTTTCCTGTCATTCATTGCTACTGCTCTGTGTCCCAAGGCCAGGTGCCTATCAGAATGATGTCTGCATCCGTGGCAACCACAACCCTCTTGGCCTAATCATGCTCAGCAAATGCTTAGTCCCACATCCACCAACAGCTTCACTGTTTTGTGGCTTCCAATGATGTCCTCATGGAAGTGGGAGAAGGCTTTCACAAAGCCTTTCATGTTGTGCCTTGTTTTTCCATTTCTTTACAGTTCCTTCTGTCAACAAATTCATTCCTCCATTTGATACTTTTTTTTTTTTTTATTAAGTGTGTGTTATGTGAAAAGCACTGTGCTGGAAACTAAGGACACAGGGATATTCATGGTACACGTTGTGATTAGGAAGACAGGCATAGAACACATAATTACAAGTGTTTGTTAAAATAGAGTCTCTAAAACTCTATAGGAAAGTATGGTGAATTTTCCCCCAAGCAAGTTTGGAAGTCATTTGAGGGGCACCATTCAATGGTGGAATCACAAGGATCTTCTCAGGGGCACTCAGCAAGTATGAAGATTCCACAGACACGTCAACCCTGTTTAACTCCAAAAAAGTTTTCTCCTAATCCAGGAACTATTTTGTCACCTTTACTCAAGAATCCTGGGGCCAGAGTTTTAATACTATAGAATTCTAGGTTCAGACTGCCAGTCTCAAAGTTGTCTTTACCATGCCAAGTTCCTTCCATCCCAGGTTTCATGAGGTAGGCATGACATAGAGTGGTGAGAACATGGACTGCTAGGTTCAAATCACTGTTGCAATACTCTCTGACTGTGCGATATTAGGTAAGTTATTTAGGCTTTCTGAATCTCCATTTCCTTATCTGTATAACAGAGGACTCAGGGTTATTACAAGAATTAACAGAAATATCTGTGCTTCCCACTTACTTTGTTTATAATGGGTCCTCAAAAATGTTAGTTCTTGTCATCCTTCTACTCCTCAAAATCTTGTTTCAAGGGGCACCTCAGTGGGTTGATTACCACTTTGATTTTGGTTTAGGTCATGATCCCAGAGTCATGGGATCAAGTCCCATGTCAGGCTCCACACTGAGCATGGAGCCTGCTTAAGATTCTCTCTCCCACTCTCTACACCCCCCCTCCCCTGCTCTCTCTCTCTCAAAAACAAGATGAATGTTTAAAAAAATACAATCCTGTTTCAATATGTATGCATATTGCTAAAGATTGAAAGGAAATGCATTGTGCATGATTATTAATGATGTCTCAGTTTCTGCTGCTATAGTTTGTTCATGAAATGCATATATGTATTAAAGCCTTTCCTTTTACACAGATAGTACCTGTTTATGGTAGAAAGTGTAGAAAATCAGATAAGTAAAAAGAAGAAAAAATTATCAACTATAATCTCACAATTTGGAGATACCTACTACCAAAATAAATTTACTAAATGCTGGGTGAGAATGATGGTAAACTTGTCTGAAAACATCAATAACATATTTAGTAAGTATGGGACAGATACAGATAAAGGATTGACTTAAAAGGAACTATGAAGGGATTGACATGCTCAGGTAGGATTTGGGCTGGAGGGTCATGAAGGCCCCATCTCTATCCATATAGCTAATCTAAGCCAATGGAGCCCAAGGTTAGGAAATCATCAGAAACAAAATATTCCAGCTCATTCAGTACCTGTGATGGGTCTCTGTGAGACTTGGTAGCCCCTGGCCTGTGGTCTTTTCACCCCTAGGGATCAGCTTTGAAGATTTTAACTCCTTCTACCAAGTTATCCTATAGAACACTTAAGCTCATCCTTGAAGCCAGCCTTATAAAGAGCCATAGGTCATTATTTGCCTCCTTTTACCCCATATTTATGCTTCACTGCTCATTGATATTTCCTGCTATTTTACAAGACAGACACTGATGCCACACATAACCAATCTTGCTCATACTGCCTCTACCCTTATTTTTCCCTACAGTTATCACTGTCTTAAATACTAAGATATTTCAGGGGCACCTGGGTGGCTCAGGAGGTTAAGAGCTAACTTCTGTTCAGGTCATGATCTTATCGCCTGTGAGTTCAAGCCCCACTTGGGCTCTGTGCTGACAGCTCAGAGCCTGCTTCAGATTGTGTCTCCCTCTCTCTCTGCCCCTCTCCTTCTTGCTCTCTGTCTCTCTCTCTCAAAAATAATATTTAAAAATTATTTTAAAATACTAAGATAGTTTACTTAGTTATTTGTTTTGTTTAATCTCTCTCCCATTTCCAGAATGAGAGTTCCATGTAAATAAGGACTTTCATCTGATTCATTCTCTGATGTATTTATAGCACATAGCAGATCCTTAATAAATGTTGAATGAGGGAAAAAATCTAAAACATATAATCTGCTGACAAGTAAATATAAAAGATTGTCTCAGATCATTCACTATTCTGATGACATTAAAGGGGAGGCCACTGAGTATAAAGTGGAGGAGAGTGGGGATGAGAAAAGGAAGAATCAGCACTGTTTAGTGATGTGGGATATACATGTGACATACCCCACGGTACTTGTGAGTGACAGTGGGTTGAACTTCAGGTGAATATGATAAAAGTCTTCACAGGCTCTACAAAATCAAAAATATGAGTAAGGCCAGGGTAATAGTCGGCTAGGGCTGCCATAACCAGATAAAGTAAAATCTTGGATTGAAAATAACTTGTTCTGTGAGTGTTCCACAAACCAAGCAAACATTTCTAATAAATTTTATTTTATTTTAAATTTTTTAATGTTTTATCTATTTCTGAGAGAGAGACAGAGAGAAACAGCATGAGCAGGGGAGGGTCAGAGAGAGAGGGAGATACAGAATCTGAAACAGACTCCAGGCTCTGAGCTTGCTGTCAGCACAGAGCCCGACACGGGGCTCGAACCCACAAAAAATGAGATCATGACCTGAGCCGAAGTCGGACACTTAGCTGACTGAGCCACCCAGGTGCCCCTCTAATAAATTTTAACTTGATAAATGAGTGATGTCTTGCAATATGAGTAATACCTGACACCAAATGTCATGTGATCACAGCTGAGACAGTGGTTCTTTTCTGTCTGTCTGTCTGTCTGTCTCTCTCTCTTTCTCTCTCTCTGGCTCACTCACTCGCTGTGGGATTGTGGGTCACCATCTTCCATGCGTGGATGCTTGGCAGAAATCAGTGATTTTTCAGAATGTTGGAAGGTGCCCACAACTGGCACTAGTGTCATTTTTGTCACTTCAAATCACCTACAGACAGTCTTGCTTTTCTATGCAAGAGTAAGCTTAGGGATGCTTTGCTCATTCTAGGTCAGGCTGCCTGCAGATACAGACTTTTTCCTCTGCTGCCTTATTGTCAGTTGCATTAAATACAGCACACACAAGAGTTTATTAATACTGTACTGTAGTCAACATCCATGCAAGAGTATACAATGGCCCTCATGCAGAAGAAAATTCCATTGAGCCAATAGATAGCAGTGATTCTGTTAGTGATAGTGAAAGTTGTCCTGCACAATAACACTCCTCTCTCCTATCTCCCTCACACCAGTCACCTTTTCAAAGGCAGGTGCAAATTAATTTGTTTATTTTCTCTATATTTTGTATTTTCTTTTTTATTTTGTATTATATTACAGTATTGTGATCATTTTTATATGAATATTTTGCGTTGTGGAACGAATCATCTGACCTTGCATTATTTCTTATGGGGAAGTTTGCTTTGATATACAAGTGCTTTGGATTACAAGCATATTTCCAGAATGAATTATGCTCACAAACCAAGTTTTACTGTGCTACAGTCTGAGGTGCTTAAACAATAGAAATGTATTTTCTACCAGTTATGGAGGCAGGAAGTGCAAGATCAAGGTGTTAGCAGGTTTCATTTCCTCTAAGGCTTCTTTCCTCAGTTGCAGTCAACCACTCTTTGCTCCCTCTTCACAGTGTATTTTCTCAGTATACACATACTCCTAGCACCTCTCTTCATGTCCTAATCTCTTCCTCTTATGAGAACACCAAACTGTCTGGTTTGGTGTTCTTATAAGAGAAGTTCAACCTCATTTTAACTTAATTACCTCTTTAAAGCCCCTATTTCCAAATATATTCACATTCTGAGGTACTGGGGTTTAGAGCTTCAATATATGAATTTTGGAGAGACTCATTTCAGCCCATAACATCCAGTTCTCTCAGTCTGGGTGGCAAAGGCACTTTGCTTCATCTGCATATATAACTATTTTAGACAGCTTTTCTTTTTAACCTTAGAGTTGTGTGATTTTGTTTCCAGGTGTTCTTTCACAGAGAAATTATTGTTGGCTGGTCACTGATTTATGCTGATACATAATCTCAATAAATAAGACCTATCTCAAGGAGTGTAAATTTCTCTAAATCTCTTACAAATCTGATATGAAACATGATAAAAGTGCAATGTAACCCGGCATGTTTCAAAGTCATCAGTTATCATAGGAATATAAGGATATTAGGACATGGATGGCCCTGAAAGTTTTTGAGATGCAGACCTATAAAAAGAATTTATATGAAAGTGATTGGAGGTATTTCTGTTAGTTCTGATCTCATTTCTTCAAAAATACAAAGGTAGAAATACGGTAAAAATATTTAATGCAGAAAATGTCATAGGATAAAACACTTAGAGATAAATAAGACATATGGAGTTTGCAGCCAAGGATGGTAAGTAGAAGAATATCTGCAATGGCTGGAAGGAAATTAAATATCACTTCATTGGGATTTTTATTTTGTATGTGGTAAAATTAATTCTTAAGAAGGCAAACTGTGTTCTCCATGTGACAGAATGTACGTAGAATCTAGTCCTACTCAACTCCCCCTCATTCAGTGCTCTGGTTCCCATTTCTACACTCAAACACATATGAAATCCAAGGTGAATGTCTTGGTCTGTTCAAAGACCTTCCTAACTTTGATAGACTGAGATTTACAACATACTATGAGCAATAAATGCCACCAACAAAATTTAAGTGGGAAATTAGAAAGAATAATGGAAACAGAATAAACTTCAGATTCAAAAGATATTGGAACACCATTTACCATCTCTATGACCTTAGGCAAGACAGTGCACTTCATTAAACCTAATTGTGTCATGTGCATGCTGGGGATAACAATAATTCTTGCCACATGGTCTTCACTGGGTTCATTGATAAACAAAAACAAAGGACCTGCAAATATTTGTAAATATTAAAGTGGGTATTCACACATTGTATGTGATCGTTATTGTTATACACCAAGAATTAGTGTGCCAGTGACATCTAGTTTTTAGGCAGAGAGCTGATTGATATGTAACCTAGGGTAGATATACTAAGAATGAAAATGTCAGTTTTATTTACTTTCCTTTAAAAAAAATAGTGCCAAGTACATGAACCAACTCAGAGTTCAAGTTTAAAGAACACCATCTCCATTTTAATTAAAGTACATAAACTATAGCCTATCTTGACAGCTACAACTAAGAGGAGATGGTATTAAAACCAGTAATTTCCTGGCACCATTCCATTGAAACTAGTCTGTTTAATAGAGGGTTGGTACAGAGCTTCAGAGCTGAGCTCTCTTCTTAGAAGAGAACTCCCATCTGACAGGTCTCTGAAAATCCAATTAGCAACAACCATCAGTAATTAGTTATTGAACATCACATCTATATAAAACCTAAATGTTCCTGTACTTGCTAGGTTTTGCATATAAAATTATATCATACTTATTTTCTCCTGGAGCCCCTACTTGCCTAATCTCTAGAATATATCTCCCCTCAAAATATCCCCTTGCTATTTCTGAGTTTCCCAGAAGGCTATGTTCAGGATCTGGTCCTTCATGTTTTTCTGTTCCTGCCATTCACACCATCCGTGGTTGCCTCTGTTATTAACAAGCATCATAAGATCATCAATTTTCTGGTGCACTGTCCTCTGCTAGTGGTAGCCACTGACATCCCGTGGCATAGTCTCTTCCCTATCCCTTGGTCTTCCCCCGTTTAGAGACCCCAATTCACTTCAAGGGATGAGCATGCTCCAAGCTTCTTCTGAACTAAAGGTCCAGCCCCTCTCAGAACTCTTATCCCCTCAAGCCCAAACAGAAGAGAAAGGCCCTCCTGTAGCCTTTCCCTCCACAAGTCCAAGCCACTTATGATGTCTTGTCCCAGTGCTAGCCTATTCACAAGATGACTGACAATTTGCAGATAGATTCTTTTCATGAGTAAACTTCTACTCATAGACTGGAGTCTAGTCTTAGAATAGTCACACAATTACAATAACTTCGGGGTGCCTGGATGGCTCAGTCAGTTAAGTGTCTGACTTTGGCTCAGGTCATTATCTCATGGTTTGTGGGTTCATGCCTCACATCAGGCTCCATGCTGACGGCTTGGAGCCTGCTTTGGATTCTGTGTCTTCCTCTCTGCCCCTCCCACCCTCATGCTCTGTTTCTCTCTGTATCAATAATAAATAAACATAAAAAATTATAATAGAATAACTTCCCCGAAGCTAAGGTTGTTGAGTCCTAAAATATTGACATTTGCAATATACAGAGTCTGGTCTAATTTGTACTGTTTTCAGCTCAATTCATACATTTTTCATTATTTCTTCTGTCATGAACTAAAGAACCTGAGCCTGCATGATTTCCTGCTGGTTTTGTCTTGGCTTCCAGACTCTTGGAGACAAAAAAATTAAGTACTCTGAGATGAGAATTATTTGGCTTCTATAACTAGGAAGTCCTGGTATAAAACTCCCTAAGGATACCACACACTCACCCATTGTCATATCTGGGTTCCCTCTTTCTCTACCTTATGTCATGCTTCTCTCACATTTTAGGAAAAATTCCTGTGGCAGGTAGGACCTTGGGGGTTCATGGTTGCAGACAACTCTAGGCCAGTTGTCATCCAGTCCTCTCATAGAAACCCCAAAGGGAAGAGCAGACAGGACTGTGAGCCACTGTTTGTCACTTGCTAATTCCTGGCCAATCATTACAGTCTCTTGAGAATATAAAACAGTTCATCTAGAACCAAATGGGGTGATAGATGAGGCCAAGGGAAAGGACATGCTGTTCCAAGGAAAAGAAAGCAGGCACAGTGGACAAAGAGAAGCAGGGGATTAAAGCAGTCCAAATACAAATTTAGGGACCTAAAAATGAATTTTCTACCTCTTCAAAAGGTCTATACTAAAGCCCCCATTTATATTATTAAACAGAACTCTTAATGTCTTAGTCTGATAAATTGCAATTAGGCAGCTTCATTGAATTAAAGACTATTTTGGTAGGTATTTTCCTCCTATCTTAAATTCTAACTTCTCCACCAGGGTGATGCTTATTAAAACAAGAAGAGTAATCTGCTTCAAGTCCAGTGCCTGTCTCCCTCTTAGAAGGCAGAAATTGCTTATAATTCTCTAATCTGAAGATTTTCCAGTTTGAGACTATTGGTCCCACTGGAATCCCTGTTATATATGTGGTATTAATGATTAAATCACAGATTTTAAAACCAGATAACTCTGAATTTGGCTCCCCTTTCTGCCATGTACTATGTCCATGACTTTGGGCAGATTTTCAGTCCCCGTTTCCTTGCAAATAAAATGGATATAATAAATTCTACTTTGTTAGTTTTTTTGTGAGGATTAAATTACATAATACTCTGTAAATGGTAGCTGTTATAATATTAGCACAGTGGTTTTACAATCAGTTCAACTTTTACTTTAGTTCAAACTGATTCTATATTTTATAACAAGAAGTGAAAGCTCTTTCCAATTAAATGGTCATGTGGATCATCTATTTCAAGCATTTAATGGCTTAAAAAACTGATAGTGACATCAATTTTTAGATACATCCCACCATATCTGAAGACAGTGTATTCACAATTAGATTTTGGAATATATACAGCTAGGAACAACAAAAGGCAAAGGAATGAAAAGAGTGAGGAGTGAATAGATGTGAGAGACAGTGAAGTTGTGCTGTAGAGTCCAAACTTCTAAATGCAGAGGGTTCTCACACTAATTCCTGTCTTAGAAACTTGGACTAAAGGCCTGACAGGATGTGAAAATCTGAGTTTCACAGTCCAGGAGATTTGGGACTCAGATAACATTCATTATAGAGCTAACTGTGAAGATATGAGTTGACCTAGGTCATACTCTGTGTAAGTAGAGAGCCCACCATGAGTGGACCCCATTGAGATTGATTCCTCCTAACTAAAACAAAGCCACTGAAAATACTAGACTATTAAGGAGCTTAACATCCCTGAGACAGAGCAGCCTGAATTCAGCATAGCAAGGAATAGCTTCACAGGTCCCAGTCCTAGAAGATTTTCAGGTCTCAACGAATCACAGATTGGAGAATCAAAAGGTGGTATGCTAGGAACATAGAGAGAATGTATTTAAATTCAAACATTGGGAGAAAGTTTTTTTAATTAAAAAAATTTTTTTAGTACAGTTTGTTTATTTTTGAGACAGAGCACGAGTAGGGGAGGGGCAGAGAGAGAAGGAGACACAGAATCTGAAACAGGCTCCAGGTTCTGAGCTTTCAGCACAGAGCCCGATGCAGGGCTCAAACCCATGAACTATGAGATCCATGACCTGAGCCGAAGTCAGACACTTAACTGACTGAGCCACCCAGGTACCCCAGAACATTGGAAGAAAGTTTAAAGAGCCTTCTAAGATAACATGATTGTGGTCCATGAAAAAGTAAGGTTCTATGCCGATATATGAGTAGGGTATTCAAGATAAAAGCACATGGGAAGAGGAGAGAGAATGAGAAGGAACAGGAAAGGGGATGGAGAGAGAAAGAGAAAGGAGAATAAGATGAGAAATTAGAAAGTACTATATGGAGAATAAGAAAATAGTACTCCTTTCCGTGCCACACACACACATACCCATCATTTCCAGAAGCAAATTTACCATGAAAACTAGTAAAGTTTAAATTTAGGGCCTCTCTTTGTTCAAGTCCCCCTCCAAGACCCGAAGGAGCGGCTCAAGCTATCTGTTCTCACACATTTTGTTGAATTTGCAAACCTAAGATCTTTATACCACAATCAGTCAAGGCCATTGGCTCTTTCCACTTTACTTTCCTCTCTAACTATATAGTGTTGGAGAGACCATGCACATTTAGGGATGAGACTAAGGAAATTAAGGTAGGAAAACTTTCAGTTTGAATTCAGTGGGGTATATTTAGAAAGTTGACAGTCTTGGGGCCAGAGTTCATACTCCTATATGGATATTTCCCATGGTATCAGAACTGGAAAAAATGTGGCTGGGGAGGAGAAAGGATGTTTAATATGGACACAGCTAGAAACTATCTTTGGAGAAATTCTACAAAATATTACAGCTTATTTTGGAAAGAAATGTGATACAGGTTTCCCCAAATTTGACAATTCAATAATTTTGCACGACATTACCAGTACCAAATTATGAGTCTGCAGAAAAGCTTCTGAACTGACAGTAATTTAAAAATTCTTTGACTCATTATTCCAGAGAAGAGACTAAACTGTTTTTTCTATTCTTTTGTAGAAGATGATATTACTAGGGTTGCCAGATAAGATACAAAGAGCTGGTTAAATCTGAATTATAGATAAACGACATAATTTCTAATATAAATACTCCCAATATTTCATGGAACTAAAACTTAACTAAACATCCTGTATTTTTACTTGCTAACTCTAGCAATCCTACAAGTTAAAAAATCACTAGTATATGAAGAGATGACCAAAACATACACAACCAAAAAATGCAGGAAAAGAAATCTTAAAGAGGAGTGTCAGGCAATTAATTAAGAAAATTATTGTTATTTTTATGATTTGATAATGTAGTATTTGCCAGCTCTACCCTATAATAAATACATTCCTACTTAAATTTATCTTTTCTTGTAAGGCAGCCCATAGACCTGAATCTGCCCCTGCTCCTACCACTTCCTCTATAAGATACAAAAATCTATCAGTATTCTCAGGAATTGAATGGGAAGGACAGCCAAAAGGAATAATGAGCTAATGCTGGCCAAATGCATTAAAGGGAGTAAGGAGGTGTTTTACAACTGTACCAGGGAAAAGAAATATTTGAGCATATGTAGAGCCATTAACAAATAAAGAAAGAGTGAAATTAATAATGACTCTAAAACAGCTGAGATAATGAACTCCTTTTTCAACTCTGTCTTTGGCAAGATAAATAAGGAAATGGAATTTGCAGAATTAGGAAGTAATGAAGACCTTGTAAAAATTGCTATTAATATAGGGTATGTAAAAAATGCTTAAAAAACCTGAATAAATCAGAGTGACTTGGAAATATGCATCCTGGAGTTCAGAGGTGAACACATAATGAAGTTACTAAACTACAGACCATTGTTTTCAAGACTTGTGAGGTCAAAGAGAGGAAATTAAGAGCAGAGGGAGGGGAAATGGGACTTCGCAAATATAAATGAAAGGAAAGAATTTAAAAAAGAAGATCCTAGCCACTATAATGTACATTTGAATTATTTAATAATCCAAAGGAAACAGAGCACTTGTTAAGGAAAGCCAATGAAAATAGGTATTAAGCTTCATAATATTGTAAAATAAGAAAAGAATCAATAATTTATATGTATAGTAAGAAGATTGCCAGACTATAAAATAGGCATATATAATACTACATATCATGAACAGTTTGTACTCAAAATTATTATTGACTGGTTGGCTAAAGAATGTAATTATGTAATTAAAATGAACTAAAGAGTGATAAATAACAACACTAAAATATAACACTAGACAAAAACTCTTGGGACACAAGGGAATGGATTGAGCAGAAACTATTCTCATTGCCAGCCAGATTTTTAAACTTCCTTTTAGAAATTCTTGGGGCAGCTGGGTGGCTCAATCTGTTGAGTATCCAACTCTTGATTTTGGCTCAGGTCATGATCTCACAGTTCATGGGATGAAGCCCTACATTGGAGTAGATCATGCTTGGGATTCTCTCCCTCTCTCTCTACCCCATCCCCTCTCATGCATGCTCTCTCTCACTTTCAAAATAAATAAACTTAAAAAAAAAAAACCTTGCTTTCAGAAATTCTTAAAAGATAGATAAACAAAATCTCTACTGATAACAGTTTCTCACTAAAAAGAAACTTTAATGTAGACCTCATGAAATCACAAGTTTAAAGAACTGGGAGATACCTAATATAAGGCAGGTGAAATCAATGTTCACAAGGCAAAAAAATAAAATCCATAAGAATACAAATCACAGAATTGGTATTAGTCAATTTATTCATTTTAGAGATAGGAAATTTGAGGTCCAGAGAGACTAAGTTACTCATTCAAGGTAACTAGAGGCAGAGCCAGGACTAGAAATCAGAACTTTCTGATTTTGTGTTTAATGATCATTATTTTATTTTGTGTTGTAAGCTCCATGAAGACAGAGATTGGGCTTGTTTTAAATTGCTGACACTCAGCACCTCACCCTGTGCCTGGAATTACACAAACTCAGTATTTGCTAAATTATTTAATAAGCATGATACAACCACTCTTATCTTTACTTTCATCTAAAAATTAATTTCTCTCCATCCCTTTCTTTGGTTCCTAATATCTTATAAATAAGGGGTCCTGGTACAGTTACTACTAAGGTGCCCAAAACAAATAACTACTTATTCTTTCTTGAAAATGGTGTTAAGACTATTAAGGGTAACAAGATAAACCCCAAAGACATTAGAGTTGGCTCAAAATTTTTACACTTAGAGGTCTGTGGATTCATCTTTATGACAACTCTTTCAGTAATGCGTGGGCTTATATTCATTCAGAGGGAAAGTGATCTCTAGGGAATTAAGACTGTGTATGTAAAGAACCTAGGCAACACCAAACTTCATATAATGGAATCGTGGATGTTCAGGAAGTTAATTTCTTTTTTTCATCTTTGAAACAGCAGAGGCATTTACAACCACTACAATCAGATCACTTCTTATGCATCGTGGGGACAACCTGGAATACCAGCAGATATTAATGCAAATGGAGGAGGTGACAGAGATGGGCCAATCTCAGTGACATAAACGGTCTCAGGCTACTCTTAACTGAGTCCTCCAAACATATAAATACTTGATTCCAATGACAATTAACTTTGTGACAATAATGAAAGTGCCTTCTGTATCTATAAATGAATCAGAAGGCTCTGTTTAGTGAGGACTCCAGAATTTTGACAGAGGAAGGGCTATGGGAAGAAATGTTTCTCAGAACTGGGAAAATTATGTAGGAAACACAATATTTTGCTTTAGATTGTGTATTTACTTACAGTGGCTGGAGGTTGGAGGGAGGGTGGCCTGGTGTTGGAGATTTTCAGTACTCTAATTTCCATCTCCCTCCGTAGGCCATACTTTGGGCTCTTATTGCCTCTGTCCTTATAAATAATAAAGAGACTCATCTTGAGCACCTTGAAATGACATAGGGAGGCTCTAATAAGTTTGGTGTGGCAAAAATCCATGTTCATTGTAATTCACAAACAATTCTTCTCTAGGGAACATTGCACATGGAATAAAGTAAAAAGCAGAAGAAATGGGAATGATCCATACTAACTGCCACACTAGGCTGGGAAGCAGGTCATAGATGATCCTAAATCCAGTACAGCTAAAGAAGCTCAACTCTGGAAGTAGGAGAGATTTAAAAAACAAAAAACAAAAAAACACTTGTTTAATGTAGTCCTAAGTGCTGCCAGTTCTCAGAGACAAACTCATCATGGTTAAGGATGTTTGGAAGGGAATCTTGTCAAAATGTTGGATTAGAGGGTCTATTTTGATCTTTTTAACACGGAGATTCTTTATTTCTTGACTTCAGACAAACAGTAGGTCATATTTCTCATCTGTCATCTAGATACAAGTGAACTGCTAAATTCATGTTTAAATATTCTCAGGTTACTCAGATGTTTCTTTCACCTGAGTACTTTTCCCAAAAATTATGGCAGGCATGTTCCTCTTGAATATCCAATCTTTTTACTCTTGGAAGCTAGATTTGGATCACTTTGCAATAATTCTCAGAGTTGTATTAAGAGAGAGCCTTGCTAAGAAGACAGATGAGAAGAGAATACTCTTAGCTGACTTAGAAACTAATTATAGCAAAATGCAGAGACAGAGTTCTTAGAGACTTCAGGAGATCAGAGCTTAGTTCAGACATGTTCCTAAAAGAGCAGAGGCATAAATTCCATTCTATCATGGAGAATATTCAGTCTTCTTTTCACTCAGTATTTTAAACTCAAATTTAAAGTTCATCTTCCCTTAGCAGAACATTGTTTCAATAAATCCTTTTTTGATAATAATTGAAGCAGACAAAAAGTTTTGTTACTTAATAAAAGATGCAAAGGTGTAGTTGTTTTGGCTGTGGCTTTTTAAGGAAATACACCTTTAGAAAATCACCCCAAGCAACGTCAGTTTGAAGGTGCAGCATTTATTATGCTCTAACTTACACAAGAGGCACTGTGCTGAATAAAGTGATCACAGGGATAAATAATACTTGCTCTGTGATAAATCTAATTACTTATAATTAGGAGAAGGGAGGGGCACATTTAAAAATAAGCATGATCCAAAGCAACTATAATAAGTCACTGACTGTGAATTCAAAATAAGCTAGGAGAATACCTATAAAATATTACACTATATTTAAAGTAGTAAAAATGTCCAGAACAATGAATAGTTTTGTTGTATTTGGTGGTGATTAGGTCCTATTTATATTACTGGGTGGAGCTCTGAGTATCATATTTTATAAAGGAATATAGATAAACTGAAGTACTTTGAAAAGAAAGAGAAAGGATGGTGAAGAAACAAACAAAACATGTCCTAAAGAGTAGCTTCAGGAACTGAGGATGTTTAGCCTAGGGAAGGGCAATAAGGTAGATGACAAATGTCCTTAACAACTGAAGGACTGTCATGTAAAGAGGGAGTGGACTCCAGCAGGCAAAGCCAGTACCAGTGGATGGCAGTTGAAACAGACAGCCCTGTTTCAAATATATATATATGTATATATTTGAAATATAAATATATATTTCTAATATATATATTTGATATACATTTGAAATATATGTTTCAAATGTATATTTGAAATATATATATATGTATTATATATATATGTATACATATATATATTTCTAACAATTGAAACTGTCTTCAATTGTAACAGGTTTCTTCTGAAAATTGTGAACTGCATGCTCATAAAATTCTTAAAGGAAATATTACCTGAAGTTTTGAAGAAGTGTTTCTTATAACATTGAGTTACAAGAAATGACTCATCAAATCTTCCAAGTCTCTAAGATTCTAAGTACTATATTAGAGGAGTAAAAATGTTCATTAAAAGAATGGGCAAGAAAGATTAATGTTGATAACAACAGTTTGGGGAACCCTGTACAGGATGTAGGACTTGAAGTGAGATTTGAAGAATAGCTAGGATCTCAGGACATACTGATGAAGACAAAGTGCATCCCAAGTGTAAGAACCAGTATAAACAATTATAAACAGATGTTATCCTTGGGAAATGGCAATGTGGGTCATAGGCAGAATGTGGACTTTGGAGTTAGATTAACCTGAATTCAAGTCTTGGGTGACCTCCTTTCAATGACCACATCTTCACCCATGACTTCATCTAAGACTTATACTCTCCCTACCGTATGGTTATCCTTTTCCTAGCTCCAAACCAGTCTAAGAGACACCCTCAGTGGTCTTACACACTTCTTAAACTCAATATGTTTCTAACTAAGCTGCCTGTCTTTCCTTTGAGATATGCACTTCTTTCTCTAGTCCCTATTTCAGTGAAAGCCTCACCGAGTACCCTAGTTATCCAGCCAAAACATAGGAGTCAGCTTGGATTCATCCATTTCCAACTGTTCATACCCATTGCCAATCCCCACATCTGACACTTCATCTTCTAAGTAGATTTAGGTATTTTCTCCTCCTTTCCAGGTCTGCTACCTCTTCTTTAGTTCAGATGTCTGTTGTTTTCACCTAAGCTTCTAATTGGTCTGTCTAACTCTACCTACACACACCCCAACAAGCTTTTGCTTTCAGCACATTCTCCACCTCAGAATAAAAATGCCATCATTTTCACCAATCTTACCTCCTATGCCCTGTGCTTAAAGATGTCCTCAAATCTTAGCATCTACATGAAAAGCCCAAGCTTCTTAATGTGGCACACAAGGCCATCCATAGTGAAGCCTTTCTTGAGCTCTACTCCCAATTCCAGCCTTAGTGAATTTCTTATAGCTATGTGTTGTACCACGTTTTTCCAGGATCCACCCAGTCCTTTGCTCATAGAAACTCTTGTACTAGAAGTTCCCTTCTCAGTTATCCTCTAGGTTCATTCTTTTGTAAAGGCTCAGCTCTGGTATCACCACCCTTGGAACCCTTCTCTGAGCATATTTTCCTCTTTCTACCTTCACTTTGTTGAGAGCTCCTGTAGCATCCTGTACACACCTTTGTCATAGCATTGCCCCCAACCCACTGTGATTGCTTAGTCTTCCATTTTCTTTTTTAATGTTTATTTATCTATTTGAGAGAGAGAAAGACAGACAGACAGAGAGAGAGAGCATGTGAGCAGGAGAGGGGCAGAGAGAGAGGGAGGGAGAGAGAATTCTAAGCAGGATCCATCCTCAGCATGGAACCCAACATGGAATTTGGTCTCACAACTCTGAGATCATGACCTGAGCTGAAATCAAGGGTTGTATGCTTAACTGATGAGCCACCTGGGTGCCTCTATCCTTTCATTTTCTATACCAGTCAAAGAACTCTGTGAGGGAAAGAATTGAGTCTTCTCTTACTGTATCCCTGGCATCTTGTGGGTACAGAGCAAGTACTTGTGGAATGGATTGCAATTCTCCTTACTGGTTGTACATTCTTGAACTTATCTTCTATGAACCTCACTTTAATAATCTGTGGAGCAGATTTCACTGGGCTTTTGTGAGAATAAATGAGAAAATAAATTATTATTATTGTTATTGTCATAATTATGACAATTTTGTGGTGGGAGCACAGAGTGTTTGGAAAGTTGTAGCTAGTAATAAAGTTGAAGCTGGTGAAGGAAAGGTAATAGATGTCATGCTAAAGATGCTTGGTTGAAATGTGGAGAAATGGAATAGTTCTCCTCATTATTATTCTTGAGGTTCAACTCCTATACCAGGAACACAATAGTTTTGATGAGAATTGGAGATATGGGGGTGAATAGAATGGTGAAAAATTAATCCTGAATAAAATAGGGATTCAAAAAATATTTAAGTGAAACAGTCAACAGAGATCTTAATATTCACAAGCCAGGGTTATGGATTATAGATGGTATCTGTTTAATGACTTGAACATCTCCAACCACTACACTTGGCCAGCTTTGGGCATGAAAGAGAAACAGGACATACTGGGGACTCCTTGCCCAGGTATAGATATTGGAGGGAGAGAGGCATATACCCATTGCTCTTAGCCACCAAGTAGAAGCATGGATACACAATTTCTCTACAAGCTGACTGGGCCCTGTTTTGAGACTAAAGATTGATTCAGCCACAATTTTCACACAAATTAGTTTCTGCATATTACCCATGTGCACTGTCTTCACAAGGGCTCTTCTTTCTCTTTTCTGCCTCTTAGTGTAGTTTGCTTTTAAATATGAAATATACTGGTTAAGATCCTACCTGTATTCCATTAGAAATGTACCAGCTTCACTTCAGAGTCCTCTTGTCTCATAAATAAAAGCTAGAAAAAGGATTGAAAGAAAACCAGAGACATAAAGCCAAGAATATCCCTCAGTTCCCTGCTGGGCCTGCTTAAGATTTTCTCTCTCCCTCTCCCTTTGCCCCTCCCCTGCTTGCTCTCTCTCTCTCTCTCAAAATAAACTAAAAATATTAACAGTAATAATTATTTCTCCTTAATGATTATTAATGATCCTAATGATTATGATTATGATAATGATAATGATAATAAATAATAATAATAGTGATAATAATAATAAACAAAGGCTACTATATAGTTCCAGGAAGACTTCTAAGCACTTTCCATCTTTTAATACACTTAACCTTCAAAATACCTTATGAAATTGTGTTCTACCATTATCTCTATTTTACAAGTGAGGAAACTAGAGCACAGAGAGGTCATACAACTTTGCAAAGATATACAGCTGGTAAAAAAAAAAAAAAAGGAACAGTATTTATACTTATGCAGTCAGGCTCTAGGGTATGGTCTACATACTACATACTACTAAACTACTAAACTACTACAGTAGTTTAGTTGAGTAAGACATCCAGCTATCTAAAATAATTGTGCATGGAGGACCTGAATAGACATTTTTCCAAATAAGACATATAGATAGCCAACACATTCATAGAAAGATGTCAACATCACTAATTATCAGGGAAATGTAAATAAAAACTCAAACTCTTAAATACAGAAAATAAACTGGTGGCTGCCAGAGGGGAGATAAGGGAGGGAATAGATGACATAGATAAAGTACACTTATGATGAGCACTGAGTAATGTATAGAAATGTTTAATTCTTATATTGTATGTCTGAAAACTAATATAACACTGTATGTTAATTGTACTTCAGTTTTTAAAATATAATAAAGTTATTCTGTTTTCATAAATATGTGATTATAATATCCAAGTTCCAAAATCAGCTCAGAAAGAAAGATAAAAGATGAATTAGGGGTTTATATGCATAGCGGAGGGACCATTGGAATGACATTATGTTATATGTGAGTAAATTTGTACTAATGATTTTCATTCAACTCTACCATCTACTGCCTGTGGGTACTTTTATTTCTTCATCTGTAAAATAGAGATAATGGCACCTGCCTCATAGCATTATAAAATTATATAAACTTCTGCAGGTAAATACCAAGTGCATAGTAAGGGTAAATAAAAGGTATCATGGAACATAGTATGTTGGTAATTTATCTATTGTCTATCATTCTATGCTTACTTCTTTGATTCTTGTGATTATATTAGGCACACCCAGACAATCTAGAATAATCTCCCTATAAAGAGACCCTAAACTCAATCACAAAGTTCTGGGGATCAGGATGTGGATATCTAGAGGAGAGTGGGAACATTATTCTTCCTACCACAGAGACCATGATCAGATTCTGACTGAAGAGATCAGTAGTGGAAAATACAAGAACATTTGTCAAAGAAACAGAAGAAGAGAATAATAAAGATCAATAAATCATTAAGTCCTAGGCTTCTCTCCTTATAAGATTATAAATGACATATATAATATGTTTATGATAACAATATAAACCTCAGTGTTGCCCTTAAGTTAAGTCTCAAACTTTTCTGCTTTATGACAATAGACCATCCATTGGGGACCACCTAAAACAAGGATTGGCAACTGAAATGCCCACAGGGATTAGGTAGATAATATAAATGAATGAAGATTCAGGTATCGGATTAGGCAGACACTGGTAAACTGAAGAAGTTGATGGCTTGTCTGAAAGGGGCAGCCCCTCAGTTGCAACCACTTGTTGCCATACCAAATGACTCTTCAACATAATTTAGAAATCCAGATTTTTATGTGAAGTCCCTTTGTTTTAAATAATTACTCAAACATTTTAAAATCTTTGTTCTAGTCAAATTGCTAATCATCCATTTGTGACTTTTGGGCCTTATATCTCATTATTATTTATTTCCTCCCTTGCAGATACCTAATACAAAGTAAACCACAAAGTCCGAAACCCTCAGACTGAAGTCCAAACCGAGCTGGTCTTTGCTTAGAGTCCAGACAGCCTGGAAGAATCACCATTCCTCACCATCAACTTATGAGTCCCTTCTTCACTTTTCTTTTCTGTCCTTCCAGCTGGAATTCTGTCCCTGTCTCCATTTCCTAGTCATCTCCCCCTTCAAAGCCAAACTCCAGTACCACACTTCTATGAAACCTCCTAGGTGCTCCCAGCTGGACATGAGCTTCTCTCTCCCTGCTATCCCCCAGCAGCACTATTGGCCCTCTGCTCTTTTTATCTGACTCCATGCCTTACCTGGCACCTAAACAGTAAACTCCCTGATGGTAGGAACTGTTCCTCACCTTTAGGTTCTCTAGAACTTTGTACAAATTGTCCAATCTACATTTGTTGAATGAGTGGGCCCTGAGAGAATTAATGAGAATAGGGGAAGCTGCATCCTATTTAGGTGCTTACTAGGCAGTACGATGGAAGGTGACACAGGGGACAAAGTGGAAAGTGTGCAGACTTGGAGTCAGAGAGGCCTGGGTTCAAATTTAGATCTAGACACTGACTAGCTACATGACTGATTTAAGCATGTTGCATAATCTCAATTTTCCCAAATACCCACCTCACATTAATCAAATAAAAGACATAACATGTAAAGTACTTAGCATAATGCTAAGAGCACCCCTTATGTATGTGCATGCAGACACACACATACACACACATGGGTCTAATCAGAAGTTTCCAGAAACTTCTTTTCTATACCTAGCTCTCCTAAAAAATTTTATGAGACAAATTTGTAGGCAGAACTTCTTTCAACCAAACATAAAGATTGGAAAATTCCAGCAGAATAATTCCATGAACTTTCCTGGGAATTATGAAAGATTCTTTTTCATGAGATTCTCACATTTTTCCATGTCAGATTCTGCCTCTTAGCCATTATCACGTTATCCTAAGAAAAACACCCATTCTCCTCCAGTCCCCCTCCCCTCCAAAAAGAGACACAAAGAGAGACCAAGTTTTGTGATAATCTCATTTGGCCCATTTCCTTGAAATCTTTATGTCCAGCTTGTGCTTGTTTTCCTATCGATGACATCAAGGATCAGTTCCCCAACTGTATGGAGTATTTCAAGGAAACTTGCGATTCTGACCTCTGAATGCCAGGCTGACTTTCACAATTCATAGGCTGGCTTTGTGGAAAACAGCCTTTGATCATCTCAGCTGGAGGGAACTTTATTAGGAGTGCTTACTGAAGACTGTGCACACGATGTCATTTTTGCCCACCCACTGTCTATTTAAGGCAAGGTAGTGGCACATGCTTTCTTCTGACTCACAAGAGTGGTGCCTAAGGTTTAGTTTATTTCTTTTTAAAGTCCAGCTCCCTTCATAATGACTTGTCAGGGAGCAGTCCCCATCACTTAATTGTCAAAAGAGCACCATACCAAGATCAAAGCAGCTGTGGGGATGGATGGGAAATATTAGGATAACAAAAAGGAAAGGAAATGAAGGGAAAGGAAAGGAAAGGAAGGGAAAGGAAAGGAAAGGAAGGGAAAGGAAAGGAAGGGAAGGGAAGGGAAATGGAAGGGAAGGGCAAGGAAGATGGAAAGCAGAAACAAAGGAGAAAAACAATAGGGAGGGGTGGGATTACAGCATCACTCCTGGGCATCCCCTTCTGCTCATTTGTCTCTATTAAATGTTCATAGCCATGCATCTTATACACCCAGATCTACTGGCTATGTGGGTTCTGGGGCAAGTTATGCTTCATATTCCCAGAGAGGCCAGTAGACTTTCAGGGGCTCAGCCATGACCGCAGTCTCTGGGCTTTGAATACACATTTCACACTGGGTTCTGTTTGGCCACTGCCTGGCTTCACAGCTGTGCTGATTGCTCAGTGGGGAACGCCATGTCTGTTCTCCAAAGGAATTTAACAAATTAACTATGAACAAAGTCGCTTGGACATGACATAGATTCACACATGCTGTGTCATGCCAAGGAGAAGTTTGTCAGCTTGCTGTTTTCACAGATATGAAAAGCAAATTCCCAGGACCCACCAAATAGATGGAAGCACAACTATGTTTAGAAAAGAAGGCAGGAGATGGGGTGAAGGAACAGGGCCGCACCACAGGCCAAGATGAAAATCTCTAGAAATTCCCACATTAACAGGGTCACAAAAGCAGTTAATTACTGAGAGAGAGGAAAGCTTATTTTAAATAAGTCCTCACAGATTAGTGTGATACCTATTCAGAAATACACAGAATATTTCTACACAGAAATATATGCAATGATTTAAAACCAAACAGTGAAAGAGAAACAATTGGACAGCCTGGCTGGCTCCAGGGTTTCTGTTTCGTATTTTATGTACCTCATTTTAATTCATACAATGATCCCATAAGGTACATGTTAAGTCAAGAAGATGGTGGGGGGAGACTGAGGCTCAAAAAGAAGTTAAATAGACAGAAAAGGTCACAGATTGTATGATTCCATTACATGCAATAAGTAGAATAGGTAAATCCATAGAGATGGGTTTCCAGAGGCTGAGTGGAAGAGGAATGGAGAAGGACCCTTAATGGACACAGGTTTTCTTTGGGGGTGGTCAAAATGTTTGGAACTAAATAGAAGTAATGGTCACACACAATTGTGAAGGTATCAAATGTCACAACATCAATTTAGTTAAATTTGTGTTATGTAAACTTAACCCAAATTAAAAAAAAAGAAGTTAAATAAGTTTTGTCTAGATTTACAGTTACTAAGTTTGTAGAGTCTAGATTGGAACCCAGGTTTGGCTAAATCAGGTCCATAACAAAAGATGAATAGTCTGTAAATTCATTAGTGGTTCATATATGGGACTAACTGTATTTGTAAACATATGGTGTTCTGTTTTTAATTCTGGCCCTTGGTACATACTACTTCCTCCATATCTTCTTTCCTTAGTTCATTGGCCCCAGATATTTTACCTGATTAACTTCTCGCCCTTTAAGATTCCTTCTTCACCACTATGACCATAGCAGATCCTTGAACATTTTACTTGTTATGCTAAATTTTAACCCTGTTTGTGAGACAGAAGTTTTACCATATAGTTAAATATAAGAATACTGGTGAGGCACTTTTATTAAAGGAAGGAAAAGTTAAATGTCTTGTTTATTTTAAATCAAGAACCTAGGCAAATATGTTCAAAATAAATATCTCTGGCTGATATAAGATTATTTTTTATATGTTTTTGTATGTTTAGCTTTATTTCCCAAATTTCCTAGGTCAAATACAAATAAACATTAGATTAGAAAAAAAAATCTTTCTTAAAACCTGCTATTAACTTTAATAAATTCACAGTGTACAGACATATTCTTTAATTTTGTCATTAACCCCATTCTCATTATCCTTTGCTTTCTGAAACATCATCACCAAAAACACAAGAGAAAAAAATACATCTTTCTTCCATTTCTTTTTAAGTTAATTTCTAGCACTTCAATAGTATTTCCACTTTTTCAGCTTATAGGTAAAAATATTTAATTCATTTATCCTGAACTCTTATAAAACTACCTTCTTTTTAGCTGTCTTATGGATTTAAAAGTCCTTGTGAACTGGATTGAAATCCATCTACCACTTATAAATTGCTTATGTGGATAAACATATCCCAAAACTCCAGTCCATGTAAGAATAAAAATGCCTGTGAATCCAAACCCTCTTGAGTTAGGAACTGCCTTTTCTTAAGGACCCACTGATGCCAATTCATTTATCCACACCAAGACTTTGACAGCCAGTGGTAGGCATTATTTCCTTCATGTTCTAGATGACGAAATCAAGCTTAGAGGAGTTAAATGGTATATGGAAGCCTCACTGCTAACACTGCCAGTTTAACTCTCAACCAGTCAGGAGTGCTAATCTCCAGTCAAAAACCTCAAACACAGCCAGTGTGAGCAAGTGACATTTGTTTTTAAGAAGAGTCAGAACGTCTTCCACACACTAATAGCCTAGAAGCCTAGTCCTGTGGAGCTGTGGACAGTCTGCCACTTCCTAGTCATATTTAAGTTGAGCCCAGTCAACCTCACTAAGGCTGCAGAAGGCTGGTCTCCTATAGGCCAGGAATGGTCTTTCAAGAAGCAATGATGGTGGCAGGTTACAGACACACTAGCTAGAGATCACAGATGACATTGAGCTGTTCATGGGGAAACTGCAGAGCCACAGCTAATACTCTGCATAAATCCCTTGATTCGGCATAAATGGAATTTTGATTTATGACATTAAACCTTTAAATGAAAAAGCAGTATGTTTTTGTTTGACTTAATGTGAAGCATACTAAAATTGTACTCTATTTCTAGAAGGAGTGGATAGCAAGAATGTTCAAAGGTCTCAGCCTATTTTTTAAGCTGTCATTAGAAATGATTAATATTTAAGAGAAATCAATAAAAATTGAATTTGAAAAAAATCAATATTTAAGCAAAAGCATTACAAATCACATGACTAACATTGACACCCTTCATATATTAAAAAGGTTTGTTTTCTTGTGGCATATGGGTAATGCTACAGCTGTATGAAGCAAAATTTTAAAGTGGTGATATATTCGTATGAACCATAGGGATAAATCATTTTGAAAATCAACCTCAGTCCTTTAAGACAAAGAAAAACACTGGAGTAAATGCCAGCAAATATTAAATCTCACTGTCAGATATATATTAAATGTAAGTACATATGGATTTGTATATATCTATTTTTAGCAATCTTTCTTCCACCTCTTCTTGCTCACACGGAAGCTATATCAAAAAAAGCAGACATGGTTATTTGAAATGGCAAATATAGTTGTGTCCCATTTTAGTTGCAATAGATGAAAAGAATATCAGTATCCTTCAATTCAGAAAATATGCTATAATCACAATTCCAAAGGATTCTCCAAACAAATATATACTCTTTGTAACTGATTCTACATTTATCCCCCATTCAACTGTAGGATTTTCTCTTCTGGTGCCTGAGCGCAGACCATGCATGAGCTTCGAATTCTGTATCTTCCTCTCTCTCTGACCCTCTCCTGCTCACACTGTATCTCTCTCAGAAAAAGAAAATTTTTAAATTTTTTAAAAAAAGAATTGTCAAATCACTATGCTGTACACCTGAAACTAATGTAACATTGTATGCCAATTATACTGGAATTAAGAAATAAATTTCAAATGTGTTATCTCTGTTTAACAAATGGGCTAGGTCTTGGCAAAATGAGAGCTGAAATACATACTCAATTTAAAGAAAGCGTAAAGATACTTCCAATATGTTAGCAATTATACGATAGTTGAATAGTATATAGAAAGAATAAAAAGGAATTGGAGCAAATTTTAGGATTGTGAATAGAAAACCATAAATTGTCTAATATTTCTGTAAGGTGCTTTCTAGAAGGGGGATTTGTATTTGCTAATTTTTTTTATTCTGAAGCTAGTTAACTTCCTGTCAAATATTATATGCAGTTGGGTTAGCCCAATATCCTTTTAGTCAGAAATTAATCTTTGAGCCATCAAATGGTTCATTCAAATGGACTGCTTTTCTAAAAATTTGTATAATTTGGAATGTATAACAAAATGTGAAGTTGGTTGAGTTAATTCCTTTGTCAGAAACAATATGATCATTCTCTGTCTCCTGAAATATTGTTGAATAACCTGCTTACAGTTCTGCTCAGAGAAAACAATGTAAACTGAGGTCTTTTCCTCATGGCAAAGGACACCATATCTAAGCCTTCAATTTAGGGAGATCACATGTAGAATTGTGAAAGGGAAAGTACATCTATCCAAATAGCAAAATCAGATGAATCAAATTGTTCAGACAGCAGAGTTTCCAGCTCATCTCATATACAGAATCAAATAAAATTTATTTCTTTTTTTTTTTAAATGTTTTATTTATTTCTAGGAGAGAGAGAGAGAGAGAGACAGCATGAGCAGGGGAGGGTCAGAGAGAGAGGGAGTCACAGACTGAAACAGGCTCCAGGCTCTGAGCTGGCAGTCAGTACAGAGCCCGACGCGGGGCTCGAACCCACGAACCGCGAGATCATGGCCTAAGCGAAAGTCGGACGCTTAACCGACTAAGCCACCCAGGCGCCCCAAATTTATTTCTTTTTAAAATTTATTAATGTTTTAATTATTTCTGAGAGAGAGAGAGAGAGAGAGAGGCAGTGTGAGCAGGGGCGGGTCAGAGAGAGAGAGAGAGAGACAGAGAATCAGAAGCAGCCTCCAGGCTCTGAGCTGGCTGTCAGCACAGAGCCTGAAGCCGGGCTCAAACCCACAAACCATGAGATCATGACCTGAGCTGAAGTCGGATGCTTAGCCAACTGAGTCACCCAGGAGCCCCGCAGAATCAAATAAAATTTATGTCTATTGTGTCTCTGTTCTGTGCACTATGTTACTACTTGTTAATTCACTTATTCATGCATTAATGAGTTTACACATTCATTAAATATATATTTATTTAGGGCCTACAATGTATCTTAACAAGAAGATGCACATTTCAACAGATAACTAGAACAATATGAAGAATAAAATGGGAGAAAAATCACAAGACCTTTGGGAGGGAAGGAAGAGGTATTTCATTCACCCTGGAGTCTCCCTGGAAGCCTTTTCAAAGAGAAATATCTGATACTATAAATGTTGACGATGAAGAAGGGGCAGAGGAAGCATTAGCAAAGACGTACATGTGAAGTTATGCATACTGTGTATGCTAGTGAGGTGTTGTGCCATTAGAATGCCTATTTCAAAGCAAAGAACTGTATGCAGCAGATGAAGCTGGGGTGATAAGCTGGGACCAGAGCACCAGGGGCCTCTTGGTCACCCCAAGGAAATTGGATTATATCCTGCAGGTGACACAAAGTCATCAAAAGGTTTTAATTAAAGGAGCATCATAGTCAGATGTGAAACGTAGATTATTCCCTATGGTGCCTGTGTGGAGGAATGAGATGTGAGGCAGACAAAACTAGAGTAGTTAAGTGATTCATAAGTTGTGGTAATAACCCGGGGAGAGATATGAGGAGAGTCAGGAACTGGACAGAGACAGTAGGGTTGAAGAACATGGGGTGGATACAGCAAATATTTAAGCTCTAAAATGTGCAAAGCTTACTGAATAATGAAAAATGGGTGTTGCACTTGGAGGATGAGGAAAAGGGCAGAGTCAAGAATGACAGGTTTCTAACTGGGGTATCTGCTTATGTCACTCAAATAGAGAAATAGAGTCCACAATGGGAGACAGGTTTAGAGAAAAGGAGTTCTTTTCAATCAGTGTGGACCGTGCACGGTATGAATTGTGAAAAGATAGTGTATCTCACCCAAAAAGATACCAGAGGATCGTACAACTTGACTCTAGGAAGCTGGAACAGAAATTCTGGGCTAGAAATAAAATTGTGGAAATAATCAATGTCATAATAGTAGTTTAAAATATAAAGCAGATGAGATCCAATCCTCTGCTTTGACACTGAAGATATAGTTTTGATACCATGAACACAGCTACCAGTGAGCGTTATTTTATGTGACCTTTTAAAAAACTCTCTGGGTCCTGGAAAATATCAAAGGCATTCCCCCTCTCTCTTCTGGTAAGAATATTTTAGTGTTTTTCAAATTGTGTACCATGACCTATTAATGGATTGAAAATTAATTTTGTTGATATGTTAAATATTCATTTTGAACCAAATACAGGAAAACAAAATAGACTCGAATAGAAGAAGCTATAAAACAAAGTGCTCCTCATGTAGTGACTGTGTATCTGTGTGTGTGTGTGTGTGTGTGTGTGTGTGTGTGTATCGGGTTGCAGTGTTTGGGCTATGGTCAAAAATATTTGCAATCCCTGGCCCAGACTGAGAGAAATTAAAAGTGGTCTCTTTTAGATAGGGGTGAAAAGAGAAAATAAAGATTACTCTAAAAATAGCAAGTTAACATTTAACAGTCTGTTCACATTTGTATTGAGGGAAATAGCTAGAATTAAGGCAGAGGCAAACAAGTCATAGGTTAAGAGAATGTCCAGGAATTACATAAAGATAAAAGAAAGAATATGCCTATGTATATAGAGTTTGGCTTTCAATAAGTTAAGTCTCTTTCAATAGAAAATGTAGATGATATCAACTAAAAGTATGGCATAAAAAGGAAAAAGTATTGGATTAAAGAAGAAATCCAAAAAGAAAAATATATTGATGAAGCAAGGAGTGTCCACAAAACCATTTGAGAAGGAATAATTAAAGAGGTACAAGGAAGGGTGCCTGGGTGGCTCAGTCAGTCAAGCATCCCACTCTTGATTTCAGCTCAGGTCATGATCCCAGGGTCATGTGATCGAGCCCCACACCATTATGGCTCAGCAAAAGTAAAGAAATCTAAGGAAAGCCAGGAGAGTGGGCTCTCATTAAAGGGGGATAGTGTCTCAAGATCCCCAAACTCTACAAAATTCCCTCCTTTAAAATCTCTTGGGAGAGATTGCTACAACAACTTCAAAAAGGAGAGGTCTAGTTTGGTTTCCTCCTCTTTTGTAATGCCTCCCTTTTGGCCTGTGTTCTATACTTTAAATTAAAATTAATTTTAAATTTAGAACTTTGTGAATCTGGGGACAAATAAATACTGCAAAGCTAGGATGAGTAATCATGCTCTAAGGTCTGGATTTTCCTCTGATAATGAAGGAGTTGAAAAAATCATCTTTTAAAACTCTTTACTGTCATATCAGGGATGTGATTCAGCTTTGTGTAACAGGAAAACCTCAAATAACAGCAGCTTTACAAATAAAATATTTACTTTCCTCTCTCAGTCAAGAAGTTACAGGGGTAAGCAATGCAGGGCTAATATGACACTCCACAGTGACAGTGACCCTGGATCTACTGGATGTGGCTTTCCTTCCCAAGATTACCTCAGTACCCAATATCGTGGTAGGTGCAGGGAAGGGTGAAGTAGGACACATCCCTTCCTTTTAAGGACACTTCCCAGAAGTTTCATTTGTTACTCATGTTTATGTCCCATGGTCCAGTCCTTAGTCACATGACCACACCTAGCTGGAAAGACACAGTCTTTATTCTGGGATGTTTGGTGCCAAGCTATAAATCCTATATCCTTAAATAAGGTACAGAAGATTGTAAGATCACCATCATCCAAATAAAAATACAGTTGACCCTAAATGACACAGGTTTGAACTACCTGGGCCCACTCACACCTAGATTTTTTATAGTATAGTACTGAATACTACTATAAAATACTGTAAGTGTATTTTCTCTTCCTTATGATTTTCTTAATAAGGTTTTTTTCTCCAGCTTACTTCATGGTGAAAATACATTAATTAATATCTATAACATGCAAAATAGGTATTAATCTACTATTTATTTTATCAGGAAGGCTTCTAGTCAACAGTGGGCTATTACTTAAGTTTTGGGGAGACAAATTTACATGCAAATTTTTGACTGGGTCGGGGTCAGCATTCCTAACCCTTGCATTGTTTATAGGGTCGACTACAGTCCCCTTCCTAGGATGCTCTGTCTGCTCAGTTTTCTTGGGACTAAGAGGTTTTCTAGGATGCAGACTTTGAGTACTTAAAAGTGAGAAAGTTCTGGGTACACCAGGATTAGGTATCACCCTATCTTTGACATAGTCAAAAAGATTATATGCTTATCTTTAATAATACTGCCCATCCTAAAGCCATGCTTAGAATGTCTTTCAAAATATAGCCCTCAAAGCCTGGAGTTGATTTATGAAAATGTCCTGTATGGTAGAAAATCTTCATCTTTGAGGGCAGATTTCATTTCTCCAAATAGTCAAGTCTCATTCAGAGAGAAACCTGATAAGGAAGGTCAAGTAGGAAAATTCTGACAATAAACCGAAATATATTTTAAGAAATATTGTAAACATTGATAGCATTGTTGAAATGAGACTCAAGTCCTCTTGTGGGGCTACACTGAAAGGAGATAATAGCAAAGGAAAATAATTTACTAGTTTACAGGCATAACCCAATATATTTTTAAAAATTAATACAGCATAAAAATTAATATAGGATAGTTGACATTAATTAACCAAAGTCCCCAAAGAAAATATATTTAATTCCTTTTAAAGCAAGATTTTTTTCAAGCATATCTGTATTTGAATTTTTTTATGGCATTTCAATTTTCAGTAAGCCTGCATTACCTTTTTTAAAAAAATTTTTTTAATGTTTTAGTTATTTCTGAGAGAGAGGCAGCATGAGCAGGAGAGGGTCAGAGAGAGAGGGAGACACAGAATCGGAAGCAGGCTCCAGGCTCTGAGCTAGCTGTCAGCACAGAGCCCGATGCAGGGCTCGAACCCACAAACTGTGAGATCATGACCTGAGCAAAAGTCGGATGCTTAGCCGACTGAGCCACCCAAGCGCCCCCTGCCTTACCTTTTAATTGTGATTCAGCACCAATATTGTCCAAGAGATCATTTCGCATTGCAGTCTCTGGAGTTGTCCTTAGCTGCTTTTATATAACAAATGATACAAGCCACACAGTGCTCAACAGGTGGGGAGATCATTTTGATGGCTTCTCTGATAGGAGATCCTATAAAGCCTGCAGTGTTGTGGGGTTCTCTTCAGCCATGAGGGAAGTGGAGGCCACCGACCTGCTCCAACTTAATCTTTACTTGTCAAATCTAGACCATATTTCATTTCAGGGAATCACAAGCAATGTCTCAAAACTCTTGCTGTAGGGGAGGACTTCCAGATTTGAGCAGATATGGCAATTTCATAGGACATTTCAATCAGGTAACAAATCTGTATTATAAGTGGAGAAGGTAACGGAAACAAGTCCCCCAAAAAGAGAACTAGCTCTGAGTCAGCATTTTAGAACTTCTAGCACTGAAGAGTTTGCTGTTTTCATTGACAGGAAGGCAAAGAAAAATAATTCTGCTCTTGAGAAAGGAAAACACATTTTATCACCCTTATGCTACATGAATACAGACTTCTAGAAGTGAACACATGAGAAACTAGTAAGCAGCTATTTGGCAAATGAAGAGGAGGCAACATTTAGGCCTTGGAAGATTTTGCTCCCAAAGTATATTTCATGTCATATTCTGCTTTGCATAAAAAGTACCTTTTTCAGGACACCTGAACGGCTCAGTTAGTTAGGATCCCGCTTTTGGTTTTCATGGGTTCAGGCCCCACATTGGGCTCTGTGCTGACAGCATGGAACCTGCTTGGGATTCTCTCTCTCCCTCTCTCTCTACCCCTTCCCTGCTCACTCTCCCTTTCTCTCAAAATAAATAATCATTTAAAAAATGTATTTGTTTCTGTTTAGATTATTCTATTTACCAAAAAATGAATGAAGACCTTCAGCCTGACTTCCTGATATCTGTGATGTGCTCTCATCCACCTCGTAAAGGACTTTGGTTTGGGTTGGCTTTGCTTTGATGAGACTCAGTGTGAGGAGTGCTGGCAGGGGAGAAAGCCTGGGAACTAGGTTTCCTAAGACACCTTCCAAGGTTGCTTCCTACTTTACTCCATCCATTTGTTTCCACCACAAGAGTTAACATTTTCTCTCCCATTTTTCACATCTCTTCATCACACACAGTGTATGTAGTAAAGAATAATTACCATCATATAGCAGTTTACAATTTGCAAAGTGCTTTCTAAGTCAACATCTCATTTTACCCACTCAATAACCCTCCTAGATGAATATTTTTCTTATTTTAAACAGAGAAGGAAACTGAGTTGTGATACATTTAAATATTGTACCTGAGATCTTACAGTAATGAGATGGCTCAGTTTTCCTGAGCCTAAATTCAACACTCTTTCCCCAGTGCCGAAAGTTCTACTTGAAAGGTTTTCAGAATTCCTTCATGCTGCTCATCAGAGGACAAAACAGAAACAAAAGCCAGCTTAAGGTCTATTTTCTGTTAATATGAGAAGGATACACTAAATATCAATATTCTTCAGCAAAGATCTGCAGAAGCCAGAATCAAAAAATGAACACACACACACACACACACACACACACACACACACACACACACATCAAACAAGAGGAAGAAGACAGTCAACCCTCTTGGAGAGTATATAATGAAATCGGTTGGGTCCTTTCTACAGAAAAAGGCACTTGCCTACATACAAACTTTATACACAATTTCTGGGAATTTATTGAATGTCTTTAGTTCATCTGTTGAATGCCCATTGCACTGGAACTTTTTTATTTTTTTGATGTTTTTTTTTTTTTAATTTATTTTGAGAGAGAGAGACAGACAGACAGACAGAGTACAAGTTGGGGAGGGGCAGAGAAAGAGTGAGACACAGACCCAGAGACACAGACCCAACACAGGCCCCAGGCTCTGAGTTACCAGCACAGAGCCCAACATGGACTTGAACTCGGGAATGGTGGGGTCATGATCTGAGCTGAAGTAGGTTGCTTAACTGACTGAGCCACCCAGGGCCCCCTGCACTGGAACTTTTTAGATGTCATGAACATCTAAATCTGTTTTACCAATACATCAAATAGGCATTTTCTAGTTCTCCTCTCACTGGGTTCCTCAATAGCATTAGACACTGGTTGCCATTCCTTTAGTTTTTAAACATTTTCCTTCTTTGGCTTATGCGATATCATGGAAGGTTTCCCTCCTACTTCTCTAGCTGTTCCTTCTCAGTATTTGCTAGCTCATTTCTTTCTACCTGGTGTGGAAAAGCTTCAAATTTTTCAGTGCTTATTATTTTTTAATTTTATTAATATTTTGAAAGAACTAACTTAAACTCTGTTGATTTTCTCAGTTTTTCATCTGATTTCTATTTCACTGATCTTGACTATTAGTATTTTCCTTCTCCTTAATTTGGGTTTCATTTTTTTCTTTCTACCTTCTTAAGGTAGAAACTTAGATTATTGATTAAAAGCCTTCCTTCTTTTAAATTGTAAACATTTTAAGATTATTTTCCTTTTAAATAAAGTTTTTGCTACATCCTACAAATTTTGACATGCTGTTTTCATTTTCCTTCAATTTGAAATATTTTCTAGTTTTCTTTGTAATTCCTCCTTTGACATTTAAGTTATTTAGGAGAATTAGTTTCCAAATATTTTTGGCTTTTCTGAAAATAATTATTCTTACTAATTTTTAATTTAATTCCACTGTGATCAGAGAATATATTCTGTATGATTTAAATTCCCTTAAATTTATTGAAACATCTTTTAGACCCCAGCATATGGTCCCATGTGCATGTGAAAGAATGTGCATTCTGCTATTGTTGGATGGGGTGGTCTACAGATGTCCATTAGGTCAAGTTGTTGTTCATGTCTTCTGCATCCTTATGGTTTGTTTAGGTTCCATCAATGTCTTAAAAAAATTGCCTGTTTTTCTACCTCATTCTTTCAAATATTGCTTCACATATTTTGAAGCTCTGTTACATACATAGTCTTTATTTATTTTTAATAAATTGAACTTATACTATAAAATGCCCTTATTTATCTCAGTTAATGCTTTTTTTCTATGTTTAATGATATCAACATAGCTATCTTCAGTTAGTATATGCACGGTACATCCTTTTCTGTCTTGTCACTGTTAACTTATCTGTGTCTTTACATTTATAGTGAATATCTTATAAACAGTATATATTTGGATCTTTCTTTCCTGTTCAGATCCCCTGCCTTTAATTGACCCTTTTCTAAAGTAGAATGAAGTAATGGAATAATATAATTTTAGGGTTTGTACATAACATGTGAAGTGGCATAACATTAATTCAAATTGAGTTGTAAAAGGTTTAGAATACCTGTTTTAATACTGAAAAGAGACCCAGAAAATAATACAAAGAAGAATAGCTAGAAAAGATCAAATGGAATATTAAAAATATATTTACTTAGTCCAAAGAAGAAAAGAATGGAATAATAAAGAGGTAGGAAAAAATAGCAAGATGGTAGACTTAAACTCAACTACATCAAAAAATTATATTAAATTTAAAGACTTTTTATTTCTACATATATTACAAACCCTACAATACAGTTTTATTACTTTTGCTTTTAGACAGTCAAATATCATTTAAAAGAAATTTTAAAATAAAAGGGGCACCTGGGTGGCTCAGATGGTTAAGCATCCAACTCTTGATTGATGAGATCGAACTCCCTATCGGGCTCTGTGCTACCAGCACAGAGTCTGCTTGGGATTCTCTTTATCTCTCTTTTTGCCCCTCCCCTTCTCTCCCTCTCTCTAAAAATAAATAAATAAACTTAAAAAAAAGAAATTTTAAAATAAGAAATAAAAGTTGTATATTTAATTTAATAGTATATTTACCATTTTTAGTATTCTTTATTTTTTCCAGTAGATTGAAATTTCTTTCTGGTTACATATCCTTTCAGCCTGAAGACTGTATTTAGTCTGGTAATTCTGGTCTGCTGGTATTGAACTCTCACTTCCATTTGCCTAAACTGTCTTTAGTTTTTGCTTTCATTTTTGAAGGCTATTTTCACTAGATACAGAGTTCTAGGTTGGCATTTTGCTTTCTTTCTCTCTATAATGATGTTACTTCGCTTGTTTCCTGGCTTGCATTGTTCCTGAGGAAAAGCAAGTCATTACCTTTATGGTTGCTACCCTCTATATAACCTGCCTTTTTTCTCCCACTGCTCTAAGACTTTTTTTTTATTTTTGGTTTTCAACAATATGGTAATGATGTGCCTCAGTATGGTTTTCTTGATATTTTTCCTGCTTGAGATTTGTTGAGTTACTGAATCTATGTATTATTACTTTGACTCATATCTGAAAATTTTTCAGCCATTATTTCTTCAGGTAATTTTTGGCCCCATTTTCTCTTTCCTCTCTTTCCAGAATTTTATAGACTGCTTATATTAACACTGAAGATTTGTTTGCCTGTTTGTTTTCAATTTTTTCTTTTCTGTTTCAAGTAGATATTTTTTATTGATATATCCTAATGTTCAGTGATGTTTTTTTCTTCTCCTGTCCAATTTAATGTAAATTCCACTTAGTAAAATGTTGATTTCAGATATTTGTATTTTCTACTTCTAGCATTTTCACTTGTTTCTTTATGGGAATGGTCATTTCTCTCCTGAAATATTTCATATTTTGACGATTACCCTCCCTTTCTTCTGTAAACATATTCACTATTGAGTAGGGGTCATATTTTCTTACCTTTTCATATATCTTATAATTTTTTAATGTGTATTTATTTTTTAGAGACAGAGAGAGAGATAGAATGTGAGTGGGGGAGGGGCAGAGAGAGAGGGAGACATGGAATCTGAAGCAGGTTCCAGGCTCTGAACTGTCAGCACAGAGTCTGACGCCAGGGCTCCAACCCAGAAACTGTGAGATCATGACCTGAGCTGAAGTTGGACGCTTTACCAACTGAGCCACCCAGGTACTCCATATATCTTATAATTTTTAAAACATAAAACAGTGGAGACTAAAACATATTTTTTCTCTTGTTTTCCTTATTTTTCAGAGATTGTAAGCCATTTTCTCTGTAACTAGAGTCAAATTCATTTAGAACTGGATTTCAACTCTCATTACATTGAGTTCATCTAGATTAGCCCTACTTCTAACTTTCTATGGCAAAATTAACTTTTTTACTTGTCAATATTTTAGCTGGAATGAAGTTGGGCTTTAGTTTCAGATACTTTTGTTTTTTCCTTTTTCAACTTAAGCAGCACCCTCAACATCAAACCCTAGAAATGTATAGATGTCTGGAATTTCTGTTTTCCAGATCTTCATTCATTGCCACTTTCTTGGCAAAATTTGTAATGGGGAGAAATTTTTCAGATTAAGAATTTTGGATATTTTTCCTATCTGTGACTCTTTCAGCTTCTGGTCTGTTTCCCTGTTTTTTGTTTAAGGCTCAGTTTATTTCTTTTCATCCCTACAGAGTCCTTCTCTGTGTCAGAATGGTTCTTCTGTTCATTCCATTCAGACAAGGAAACTGCTCCCTGGTCTAGAAGCTACCATATTTTTTTGCTTACCTATGAAAATCTCATTTCCTTCTGGGAATTCAATTTATCATGGCTTCCCATGACTACTGCTCTTTTCTAGCCCATAAGGAAAAATACAGTTTTTATATATGTCTGTAGGATTGTTGTTACCATGAGAGTAAAGATCTTTTGCATCTTTCTACATTCAAACTGGTAGTAGAACCAAGATAATGCCTTTTTTCCCACCATTAAATCTCTAGTGCCTAATGCAGTGATAGAAACACATAAAGCTCTCTAAAATATCTGTAGTGCATAAATAAAAATGGAATGAAGGTGATTCAGACATGTGGAACAAATAAAATATGATATTCACTGTTTATGGAATAAAATAATACATGGTAGTTTAGAACTGTGGTACTTTCAATGACATTTTAAAGAAGTGTGTTATTGTCCTAGAAAAGTCAAGTGACACTTGGTTATAATATCCGTGATCTTGCACTATTCCTACATCAAAACAAGTAGGTAGTTGGGGGAATTCTCTCAGGCAACAACCTTGGATACAGAGATAAAAATCTAGGTCTTGGGAAAAGTAGCAATTGCTTTCAAAATTCAGCAGATTAAGGAATAAAAAACATCACTTGGGAACCATTCTTAAAAGAGCATTTACTCAAAAGTCTTCACCGACATAATCTTTGTCAACAAAACAGGTTGTAATATCTACAGCTGGATGGAGTTCTTTGTTTCTTCTCTTGCATGAGTCCCAGCTCCTGTATGTTTATCTGATTCTCTTGAAACACTGAAAATTTTTAGGATTAGACCTAAAGCTTGAGAAGAGGTCTAGCTTTCAAATCAAGATCAAGTATCCCCATGATGTGTGGCAAGAAGGTCTGTGAAGTCTGGGAATTAGGTCAAGGTTGGCATCTCACTAGGCACATGGAAAAGGCATTAGCCTACTGGTAGCAATGCCTAGAATTATACTCCTTATTCCGAGACTTCTCAGGTCTCCAAATCTAGAAAGCACATGTGGATTAATATAACAAAAGAAATTCAGTCTTTCCATTACACATTTTCTCATATTATTTTATTAAATTTTTAAATACCTGCTAGTAAGAAAAGATATAGAATATGGATACCATCAAATAGTGTTGAAGTGCCCATTTATCTCCCACTTATGAATTATACCACGTGTTCTGACCCCCAGAAGGCATATTATGAGTGACTCTAAGCTAGCAAGGGGTCTAATGGCCTATATTAGGTCCATTTTCCACTAGTGCCAATGATATTACTCAAATACTAAAATGCTGATATCAATAGCATTGTGTTGGAGTTGATGTTGTTATACTGACATTGCATCATTTTGTTGGCATTAAACCTGTTGGCCTAACTTATCTATACACAGTCATTATTGCATCCAAAGGATTTATTCAATGCCTACTTCATTGTATTTCTCTATTAGACCTGCCCTTTAATATGTGCCAATATGTGATAAAAAAAAAAAATAGTAGTAGCCAAAGACTCAAGTAGTGAAGTAAACTTTCGATAAATATGTATATACATGGATATGAAAATGTATTTGTTGCAAAAGGGTGGTTGAATATAAAATTATGCAAGGAATGGGGTCAAATAAAATATTATATTTTGTAAATGACCCAGAAAGTTTTCTCAGAAGTAGGAAGGTATCCAAAGCTCTTAAGATGGAAAGGAAAGTGTGCACATGTGTGGTGATTCATTCCTAAGCAGCTTAGAAGTTTAATGTTTAAAAGGTTATATTAACAAAATGTGTTCAAGTGGCATTAAAGGGAGACTACATAATTTATAGAGAATGGGGAACAATTGCTCCATCTGTAAATGATCGCTTCAAATAATTAATAGATCCTAAATATGTTTCAGACACATAGGTCCTTAATACTTTATTATGATCTTGTATGATACGATGCTAGCTGACTGATGAGGCTAAATGTAAGTTATTTTTTAACATCAATGATGCAATTAAATGCATTTCCATAAGACAACCTTCTTTATCCCCAACTCTTCAACCCTTACTCCACACCATGCCCTTAGCTTTAAGGATAGTCCCCTGTATTTCTTGGGTCAATTCTCCTTTACACAGGCCTTACTCCCTTTATTTCATTGACAAGAATACAACTTTTAGGTAAATGCTCTGTCCATGGCTCTGATTTAATCTAAACTTCATGTGAATATAACAAAATATTTATACTAAGGGATAATACTATTAAAATGTTTAAAGGATATATATGTGGAAAACTATACTGAAAGAAATCAAAGAAACTTTTAAGGAATGGAGATATGTTCCATGTTCATAGATTGGAAGACCTAATATTGTTAAGAAGTCATTAATTTTCCCATTGACCTATAGAGTTACTTAAATCTCAATCAAAATTCTGGTAAGTTACTTTGTGGATACTGACAAATTGATTCTAAACTGTATATTGAAAACCAAAACACCCAGAATAGTCAATACAATACTGAAGAGTAAGACAAAGTTAGAAGACTAATAGTACCCAACTTCCGGACCTGCTAGAAAGCTAATCAGGACAACATGGTATTAGGGCACAGCATCAAGAAACATATAGATCAATAGAAAACAATAAGAATCCTAGAAAGACACCCACACAAATGTAGTCAACTGATCTTAAACAAAGAAGAAAAGTCAATTCAATGAAGAAAGAATAGGTTTTCAACAAGTGGTAATGGAACAATTGAATGTCCATTTGAAACATAATGAATCTAGACACATACATTATACTTTTCATAAAAATGAACTCAAAATGGATCAGAGACCTAAAAGCAAAACACAAAGCTATAACACTTCTAAAAGATATCATAGGACAAAATTAGGCGATCTGGGCTTGGTGAAGAACTTTTTAGGTACGATATCAGAAGAATGATCCACGAAAAGAAAAAGGTGGACTTTATGAAAATTAAAAATTTCTGTTTGGCAAAAGACACTATTAAGAGGATCAAAAAACTAACCACAAACTGGGAGAAAATATTAACAAAACACACATTTGATAAAGGACTTGTTCCAAAATGTATAACCAACTCTTATAACTAAACAATAAGAAAACAATCCAATTAAAAAATGGGTAAAAGATCTGAATGACACAGCTCCAAAGAAGATATATAGATAGAAAATAAACATATAAAAAAATGCTCAATATTGTATATGTTGAGAGAATTTCAAACTGAAGCAATGAGATACTACTATATACCCATTAAAATGGCCAAAATCCATGGGGCACCTGGGTGGCTCAGTCAGTTGAGCACCTAACTCTTGATTTAGGCTCAGGATATGGTGTCACAGTTGTGGGATTGAGCCCTACATTGACCCTGCTTGGGACTCTCTCTTTCTCCCTCTCTATTTCTGTCCCTTTGCAAACTTGTGCTTTCCCTATCTTTCTCAAAATAAATAAATAAACTTTTTAAAAAAATACCTAAGTCCAAAAAACTAACACTATCAAAGGTTGACAAAATGTGGAGTAATAGGACTTTTCATTCACTGTTGATGGAAATGCAAAACAGTTCAGCCACTTTAAAAGACATTTTGACATTTTCTTATAAAGCTAAGTATAGTCTTACCATACAATCCAGCAATCACGTTCCTAAGTATTTAGTCAAGTGAGTTGAAAACATAGATCTATACATTTTGTAAAATGCTTCACATTATGTGAATGTTTATAACAGCTTTATTCGTGATTGCCACCAAAATGTCCTTCAATAGTGAATGGATAAGCAAACTTGGCACATTCATACAGTGGAATATTATTCAGTGATAAGAAATGAGCTACCAGGCGATCTGAGGGCGATCTGGCTGCGACTGCGACATCTGTCACTCCATTGATCGCCAGGGTTGATTCGGCTGATGTGGCTGGCTAGGCTGGTGTCCCCTTCCTCCCTTACTGCTCCATGTGCGTCCCTCCCGAAGCTGCGCGCTGGGTCGCTGGGTCGAAGAGGAGGACCTTCCCAGATAGAGGAGGTCAAGGGTATACGAGTATCTGCGCTCACCTGCTAGAACCTCCAAACAAGCTCTCAAGAAATGAGCTACCGAAACACAAGAAAATCATGGAGGAGCCTTAAATATATATTGCTACTTCAAAGAAGCCAATCTGAAAGGCTACATACTGTACGATTCCCATTACATGACATTGTGAAAAAGCCAAAGCTATAGAGACAGTAACAGTATCAGTGGCTGCCAAAAGGAATGAAAATAGGGAAATGTATTTCCCCTGTGAAGTGCAGGAAATTTTAGGGTAGCAAAATTGTTCTGTATGACACAGTCATGGTGGAAAAATGATGCTATTCATTTGTCAAAACCTATAGTATTTTACAGCACAAAAAGTGAACTTTAATGTATACAAATTTTTAAAAATCATCTAGGAGGTGAGAGCATCCCAGGAAAGAATAGATTGTGACAAGAGAATCTAACTGTATGAAACAAGTTGCAGGATAAGGTGCCGACTTAGGTAACTTTGGAAATCAATGGAATCCGTAAGACTAAAGGCAAATGAAACTGCACATAAATGTAAAGTAACTTCCCACAGAGGTATGGGTTAACAATCCTGATACTGCTATACGTACACACTGGAATTGAATAAAATGGATAGAAAATAGTATAATGAGAATTTACATATAAGCACAGAATGATCCATGTGCTAATGGATTAGAGCTGGAGAGACACCAGTAAGACTCATGTTTAACTTAATATTGAGATTGTTACATGTAGGGAAAGATTTTTTTCTGTGTATGTATGTGTATATTTACACAAGTTAATATTTGCACGTATTTTTTTTGCTGTATTAGCCAAGAGGATTGAAAAGAAATAACACCCTGTAGCAACAAGCACACTTAGAACACAGATTTTGTTTTTTAATGCTATTCTTAAAACAAAAACAAAAACAGAATCTATCCTCCTTGGCAAAATGGCTGATTCTAGCCCTGGGGCAACAAATACACAAGATGAGCCTTGAGTACCTTGTAGTGCCAGAAAGTCAGAAGGTGCTCAAAAACAAACAAAAATTCAATGGGTGTATGTCAAAGAGCCACGGGAACCAACTGAAAGAACCCCCAATGGCCAAAGCTGGAATACTTTGAGCAAAAAATGAATAAAATAGTGTTGGATTATAACTCAAAGCATAAAATAAAAACCCATGAATCTATAGTAACATAAATGTTTGAATAAATTAATAAGTGGAGGAGAAGAGACAAATCTCCTCTACAGAAGCATTCCAAGTAAATTATATAGAGATTCCACCCTAAAACAGGGGACCATATCTTCCTACCCCTTAAGTATGTGCTCTGCATAGTGACTTCCCTCTAAAAAGTATATTATGGGAGGAGCGGGCAAGATGGCGGAGAAGTAAGGAGCTCCGTACTTGCACTCGCGCTCATACATCACACAGAAAAGATCTGAAGCCATTGGGAACCTTACAAAACCTGAGAGATTCGGAGAAAAAGAACACAGAATCCACTGAGAGAGCCTTCTAATGTGAGTGCGAACCGGGGAAGATAAAATCGGGCCGGGATCGGAGACTCCAGGGTGGGAGGCGGTCCCCCTATGTGGGGAGTGAGGGGAAAAAGAGAGTCCAAAACAGAAAAACCTCTGC
>NW_024081297.1:1095282-1097907 GCF_003009895.1 Hyaena hyaena | reverse complement strand
GTGCTCCAGTCCCTTCTTGAACCAAGAGCTGCACCTCGCTCTTTTGAGGGTGTAAACTCCCCGTACCGGGGGCACAGCCGAAGTTGGTTGCACTCTTCAACCCAGGGCAGTTCCAATCTCCAAATCCCAGTCCGTGTGCCCTGCTGAATTTGCCTTAGACACAGCTTCCCAGGCATCTTCCTCGGGTAATTCCAGGCTCCCTGCCTTGCTCTGGGGGCTGATTCAGAATCGCTGCTTCCTTCTCTGGGTCAGGCTGGCGCGCATGGGCAGGGGCTTGCCTGCAGGGTGCTCTGAGCCCGATTCCGCTGGAGTGAGGAAAACCGGGTCCCTCTATGGCTCGTCACCTGAAACACGAACTCACAGGCTAATTTCCCAGTTTTTAGTTCTCTGCCTTCCCTCTGGAGTTCCAGCCAGCCAGGGGCGCGGACGCCCGGTGTCTGCGCAGCTCTTTCAGGGGCCCCAGACGCCCGGGAGCTACAATGGCGGCAGGCGCGCCACCACTCTGAAGTCCTGCCTCCAGGAACCAGCACAAAGAAGCAGTTTGTGTGCTCAGCTCCCCCCAGGACCAGTTGGTGTGAGGGGACCTGGTGTGCAGGTATTGGCATGTACGGCCTTTCTATGCACCGAGCGGAGGTTTTCCCCCCTCTGAGTGGAGGTTTTTCTGTTTCGGACTCTCTCCTTTTCCCCTCTCACTCGCCGTAGAGGGTAGAGGGGGATCGTCTCCCACCCTGGAGTCTCCGATCCTGGCCCGATTTTATCTTCCCCAGTTCGCACTCACGTTAGAAGGCTCTCTCAGTGCATTCTGCGTCCTTTGTCTCCCAATCTCTCAGGTTTTGTAAGGTTTCCAATGGCTTCAGATCTTTTCTGTGTGATGTATGGGCGCGAGTGCAAGTACGGAGCCCCTTACTTCTCCGCCATCTTGCCCCTCCTTCAGCTATGTAGCTCATTAATCAGAGCTGTTACTGCTTTCAACACTTCATTTTAACTGATTTGTCACCACCGCATATATGAGCTTACATAAGTCAAGTAAGTAAATTGTTTGAATTCAGTTTTATCGATCCAATTATCTTTAAATATTCCGTTTGCTTGGTTGTGAAGGTAAGTAGAACGCTGAAGGAAAGTAAGTAATCTATGATGCAAAGACCTGACTAAGTTTGTTTTGTCTATGAAACAATGAAATTGACAGCTATACATGAAACTATACAATGAGTCTTTAAACAACTGAAATGTTGCTTTATTTGTATATCTACATCAAAACACTTCAGTTACATTGGTTTTAAGTTCACTTTCAAAGAGAAGAAAAAAGGTCTAAGACAAGGAAATTACATATTTTCAATTTCTCATTTGCTATGTATTAATTGTTAAGATGGCTAATGGATAATCCATTATAACAACCGTATTCACTTTATTTCATAAAACAATGAGGCACAGAGATGCTCTTTAATTGAGCACATGATTCATAGGTCAATGAAAATCTCACACATGAATCCTTCTAGTAGTGGAACTCCTCCTGTATTACAGAGAAGACAAGCAGACTCTCCTGCTCTCCTTTTAAGAAATGACAGTAGAAGGGCGCCTGGCTGACTCAGTCGGTTGAACATCTGACTACGACTCAGGTCATGATCTCAGAGTTCATGAGTTCGAGTTCCACACCGGCCTGTGTATTCACAGCTCAGAGCCTGGAGCCTACTTCCGATTCTGTGTCCGTCTCTCCCTGCTGCTCTCCTGCTCATGCTCTGTCTCACTGTCTCTTAAAAATAAATAAATGTTAAAAAATTAAAAAAAAAAAAAAGAAAGAACAGTAGAAGGGAGCCTGGTTGGCTCAGTCGGTAGACCACTGCTGAGCATCACACTTGGTGCAGATTACTTAAAAATAAAATCAGAATGAAAAAGAAAGAGAAAGAAAGAAAAAGGAAGGAGGGAAGGAAGGAAGGAAAGTGAAGAGTTCTACTTGTGAAGAAGGGTATCTTCCTTACTAATCTAGGGATTTATCTTAATTTAACCTTCGCATTGATCATGAGCACTGTTTTACCTGAGCCTAAGGGCTTTAGGTTTGGTGTGTACTGATTTCAGATGTCCGGCTGCTTCTACTTCTAACTGCCTCACTGTCAACAGCAACAAGACACTTAGGCCCAGTAGCTCTCATTTATTATTCTTAAAAAAGGATGGTAGTCATGGCTCTTGACACAGAGAAGGCCAGACGGGAGAGTGCTGCTGCAACTTTTAGAAACTCCAAGGGGACGAGGTAGCTGAAGGGTAGGTATGATTCTCGCAAGAGCATACACATGCCAACTCCAGGACTAGTCAGCGCTTCCAATTAACATGCTACCTGCTTTCAAGCACGGTCCCCTTTCCATCGTTTCACAACATACTGAAGGGTTGGCAAACCACTAACCATAAGCCATAAATGGAACATAAGTAAAGCTAAAATAATGTAAAAATGTGAAAATACTAGCATATCATGAAAATGGGTCAACAGATTATATAATACATAAAGATTACATGACCCAAAGAGTTACCTAAAACTCAGTTTAAACATAATGAAATGATTTCCGAAAAATGGAACTCATATTTCAACTTCAAATAAAAGATTAAAGTTGATTTCAATTGCTAAATAGCTCAAAC